>NC_054740.1:2217933-2517933 GCF_018143015.1 Lytechinus variegatus | reverse complement strand
ATATCTCCCATTCATACTCTATTCGAATAGGAAAAAAAAATTGGGGGTCAACGGACTCCCTGAAGAGCTACAGTGAATTTTATATAGGCATATTTTTGCCCACTTATGACTTATTTTGCGAGTTTGCACGCGCGTGCAATGCATATTTGAATGGACGCGCATTTCGTTATTATTGGTCGTAAGAGGCTGAATAAAGTGTCAAATTAATCAGAAGATCATGGACGATGGACAGACACAAAATAAATGACGACTCGAAGAGGCATAGCGATGGTAGGAGCAAGAACGCGCACGCATACCTGTGCGCGCGCAAATTCGTGACATGCTCAAAATGGCCTGAAACGTACCCAAACTTGACCACGGTTGATTTGGAAAATTTTCAAATTTTGACGCGCGCGTACGTGCGCGTCGTGACCTTTGCATGACCTCTGTTGACATGTCCTGATGACTTGTCACCTGAACTTGATATGATGCAAATATGGATGATTTTTGATGATTAGTTGCGATGATATGATCAATCATTTAATTTTACAAAATGGCGCCTAGATGACGTCATCATGATTTGATAACCTTGAAAGTTTCGTTTCGCATGTCCATAATGATTGCCATACATGACATGAAAATCAAGGAAACTGACATGCCCGATATTGAGATAAAGTGGTTACTAGCTTTGGCAATGAAAATAAAGAAAATTCTGACGAATATAATAGGTGATCTGTCATATTCATGACAGACCACCTAAAAAGGGTTAAAAAAAAAGAGTCGAGCGAGGTTTGAACCACCGACCCTTGCATTACCAGTCAGGTGCATTATCAAGTCGACCACAATTGTTTTCGACAGACTGCTTGTGCAAAACGGGAAACTTATTGTCAATGTAAATTTTTCCAAGTAGAAAATTGGCATGATGACAAACCTCTACAAATTCTAGTTTTGAGAGTAGTACAAGCTTTAAAATAAACCAATGGACACATTACCTAAAGGATACATTTTAAGCTAAAACATATTGAAAATTTGACGAGAAAAAACCAATATTTAAGGAATTAGAATCAATTTACATGAGTGTGGTGACATGAAACAGAAAACGTTAATCTTTAGTTCCGACGCCATCTTGATGACGTCACGATATTTTTAAGGGTCAAATGTGTCATGAAATTATATCTCCCATTCATACTCTATTCGAATAGGAAAAAAAATGTGGGTCAACGGACTCCCTGAAGAGCTACAGTGAATTTTATATAGGCATATTTTTGCCCACTTATGACTTATTTTGCGAGTTTGCACGCGCGTGCAATGCAAATTTGAATGGACGCGCATTCCGGTATTATTGGTCGTAAGAGGATGAATGAGGTATCAAATTAATCAAAAGATAATGGACAATAGACAGACATAAAATAAATGAATTCTCGAAGAGGCATACCGATGGTAGGAGCAAGAACGCGCATGCATACCTGTGCCCGCACAAATTCTTGACATGCTCAAAATGGCCTGAAACGTACCCAAACTTGACCACGGTTGATTTGGAGAATTTTGAAATTTTGACCCGCGCGTACGTGTGCGTCGTGACCTTTGCATGACCTCTGTTGACATGTCCTGATGACTTGTCACCTGAACTTGATATGATGCAAATATGGATGATTTTTGATGATTAGTTGCGATGATATGATCAATCATTTAATTTTACAATATGGCGCCTAGATGACGTCATCATGATTTGATAACCTTGAAAGTTTCGTTTCGCATGTCCATAATGATTGCCATACATGACAAGAAAATCAAGGAAACTGACATGCCCGATATTGAGATAAAGTGGTTACTAGCTTTGGCAATGAAAATAAAGAAAATTCTGACGAATATAATAGGTGATCTGTCATATTCATGACAGACCACCTAAAAAGGGTTAAAAAAAAAGAGTCGAGCGAGGTTTGAACCACCGACCCTTGCATTACCAGTCAGGTGCATTATCAAGTCGACCACAATTGTTTTCGACAGACTGCTTGTGCAAAACGGGAAACTTATTGTCAATGTAAATTTTTCCAAGTAGAAAATTGGCATGATGACAAACCTCTACAAATTCTAGTTTTGAGAGTAGTACAAGCTTTAAAATAAACCAATGGACACATTACCTAAAGGATACATTTTAAGCTAAAACATATTGAAAATTTGACGAGAAAAAACCAATATTTAAGGAATTAGAATCAATTTACATGAGTGTGGTGACATGAAACAGAAAACGTTAATCTTTAGTTCCGACGCCATCTTGATGACGTCACGATATTTTTAAGGGCAAATGTGTCATGAAATTATATCTCCCATTCATACTCTATTCGAATAGGAAAAAAAATGTGGGTCAACGGACTCCCTGAAGAGCTACAGTGAATTTTATATAGGCATATTTTTGCCCACTTATGACTTATTTTGCGAGTTTGCACGCGCGTGCAATGCAAATTTGAATGGACGCGCATTCCGGTATTATTGGTCGTAAGAGGATGAATGAGGTATCAAATTAATCAAAAGATAATGGACAATAGACAGACATAAAATAAATGAATTCTCGAAGAGGCATACCGATGGTAGGAGCAAGAACGCGCATGCATACCTGTGCCCGCACAAATTCTTGACATGCTCAAAATGGCCTGAAACGTACCCAAACTTGACCACGGTTGATTTGGAGAATTTTCAAATTTTGACACGCGCGTCGTGACCTTTGCATGACCTCTGTTGACATGTCCTGATGACTTGTCACCTGAACTTGATATGATGCAAATATGGATGATTTTTGATGATTAGTTGCGATGATATGATCAATCATTTAATTTTACAAAATGGCGCCTAGATGACGTCATCATGATTTGATAACCTTGAAAGTTTCGTTTTGCATGTCCATAATGATTGCCATACATGACATGAAAATCAAGGAAACTGACATGCCCGATATTGAGATAAAGTGGTTACTAGCTTTGGCAATGAAAATAAAGAAAATTCTGACGAATATAATAGGTGATCTGTCATATTCATGACAGACCACCTAAAAAGGGTTAAAAAAAGAGTCGAGCGAGGTTTGAACCACCGACCCTTGCATTACCAGTCAGGTGCGTTATCCAGTCGACCACAATTGTTTTCGACAGACTGCTTGTGCAAAACGGGAAACTTATTGTCAATGTAAATTTTTCCAAGTAGAAAATTGGCATGATGACAAACCTCTACAAATTCTAGTTTTGAGAGTAGTACAAGCTTTAAAATAAACCAATGGACATATTACCTAAAGGATACATTTTAAGCTAAAACATATTGAAAATTTGGCGAGAAAAGACCAATATTTAAGGAATTAGAATCAATTTACATGAGTGTGGTGACATCATGAAACAGAAAACGTTAATTTTTAGTTCCGACGCCATCTTGATGACGTCAAGATATTTTTAAGGGTCAAATGTGTCATGAAATCATATCTCCCATTCATACTCTATTCGAATAGGAAAAAAAATGGGGGTCAACGGACTCCCTGAAGAGCTACAGTGAATTTTATATAGGCATATTTTTGCCCACTTTTGACTTATTTTGCGAGTTTGCACGCGCGTGTAATGCACATTTGAATGGACGCGCATTTGCGTATCATTGGTCGTAAGAGGCTGAATGAGGTGTCAAATTAATCAGAAGATCATGGACGATGGACAGACACAAAATAAATGACGACTCGAAGAGGCATAGCGATGGTAGGAGCAAGAATGCGCACGCATACCTGTGCGCGCGCAAATTCGTGACATGCTCAAAATGGCCTGAAACGTACCCAAACTTGACCACGGTTGATTTGGAAAATTTTCAAATTTTGACGCGCGCGTACGTGCGCGTCGTGACCTTTGCATGACCTCTGTTGACATGTCCTGATGACTTGTCACCTGAACTTGATATGATGCAAATATGGATGATTTTTGATGATTAGTTGCGATGATATGATCAATCATTTAATTTTACAAAATGGCGCCTAGATGACGTCATCATGATTTGATAACCTTGAAAAGTTTCGTTTCGCATGTCCATAATGATTGCCATACATGACATGAAAATCAAGGAAATTGACATGCCCGATATTGAGATAAAGTGGTTACTAGCTTTGGCAATAAAAATAAAGAAAATTCTGACGAATATAATAGGTGATCTGTCATATTCATGACAGACCACCTAAAAAGGGTTAAAAAAAAATAGTCGAGCGAGGTTTGAACCACCGACCCCTGCATTACCAGTCAGGTGCGCGTTATCCAGTCGACCACAAATGTTTTGCTTGTGCAAAACGGGAAACTTATTGTCAATGTAAATTTTTCCAAGTAGAAAATTGGCATGACAAACCTCTACAAATTCTAGTTTTGAGAGTAGTACAAGCTTTAAAATAAACCAATGGACATATTACCTAAAGGATACATTTTAAGCTAAAACATATTGAAAATTTGGCGAGAAAAGACCAATATTTAAGGAATTAGAATCAATTTACATGAGTGTGGTGACATCATGAAACAGAAAACGTTAATTTTTAGTTCCGACGCCATCTTGATGACGTCACGATGTTTTTAAGGGTCAAATGTGTCATGAAATCATATCTCCCATTCATACTCTATTCGAATAGGAAAAAAAAATTGGGGGTCAACGGACTCCCTGAAGAGCTACAGTGAATTTTATATAGGCATATTTTTGCCCACTTATGACTTATTTTGCGAGTTTGCACGCGCGTGCAATGCACATTTGAATTGACGCGCATTTGCGTATTATTGGTCGTAAGAGGCTGAATGAGGTGTCAAATTAATCAGAAGATCATGGACGATGGACAGACACAAAATAAATGACGACTCGAAGAGGCATAGCGATGGTAGGAGCAAGAACGCGCACGCATACCTGTGCGCGCGCAAATTCGTGACATGCTCAAAATGGCCTGAAACGTACCCAAAGTTGACCACGGTTGATTTGGAAAGTTTTCAAATTTTGACGCGCGCGTACGTGCGCGTCGTGACCTTTGCATGACCTCTGTTGACATGTCCTGATGACTTGTCACCTGAACTTGATATGATGCAAATATGGATGATTTTTGATGATTAGTTGCGATGATATGATCAATCATTTAATTTTACAAAATGGCGCCTAGATGACGTCATCATGATTTGATAACCTTGAAAAGTTTCGTTTCGCATGTCCATAATGATTGCCATACATGACATGAAAATCAAAGAAATTCACATGCCCGATATTGAGATAAAGTGGTTACTAGCTTTGGCAATAACAATAAAGAAAATTCTGACGAATATAATAATATTCATGACAGACCACCTTAAAAGAAACGCAAGCGTGCAGGATGGAGAGCGGGGCTTCAAATCAAACACAGCCCTGTTACAACCGATAATGTCGCACCGACGAATAATGTCGCAGCAACGCATAATGTCGCAGTTTGCGACATTATGCCAAGAGCGTCCGACGCATAATGTCGTAGTTTTCTAACGCATAATGTCACATGTCGCAACGCATAATGTCGCAGCAAATTGTCAACGCATAATGTCACAGCGGTATTTTCTTTCGGACTCGAGCTACAGATAAGATATAAAATATGCTTTCACTTAGTATTTTGAGACACGAGAAAGAGAAAGGAATTATTTGGAAATCAGGATTACTCTTTGTATGGATATTTATCGGTTTATTGCCATTTCGTCTACTGCCTTTTCCCCCACTATCGCATGGTCTGATATCATTTCGACTACTATTAGTTAGTCAACTATCAACATAGTCCAATAACCATTTCGTCTAATTACCATCTCGTCTAATAGCCAGTTGGTCTAATAGCCGTTTTTTATATTATTATTTCGTCTAATTGCATTTTTTTTCAGTTGGTCCAATATCCACCTTGTCAAATATCATTACGAGTATAACCTTTTGGTCTAATAGCAAATTGGTCTAATAACCACTTGGTGTAATGTCATTTTCGTCTATGTTCCATTTGGTCTAACTTCAGTTGGTTCGCTATCACTTTGTCTTAACCCATTTCGGCTAACAAGCATTTGGTATCATTGCCATGGGTTCAATCACCAATAAGTCCAATTACCCGTTCTAGGACAATTGCCCCCCCCGGACGATCACCCTTCCGGACAACTACCCCCTGACAATTTTACCCCCTGAGGACAATTACCCCCTGGACAATTACCCCCTGAGGACAATTACCCCCCCAGGACAATTACCCCCCAAGGACAATTAACCCCTGAGGACAATTACCCCCGGACAATTACCCCCGAAAAATTATCATCGAGAACAATTTTCCCCCAGACAACTACCCCCGAGAACAATTATCCCCTGAGGACAATTAGCCCCGGACAACTACCCCCTAGAACAATTACCCCCGGACAACTATCCGCCGGACAATTAATTACCTCCTGGACAACTATTCTAAATATATTGAAACCTGTGCCACCGACTAAGACTCACGAATGGTTCACGCCCGGGGGGGGGGGCACTCAGTATATAATGCATAGTGGCCGGGTATGTGCCGCGGAGGGTACCCCCATTTTTACACTCAAATTTCAGTTCAAAGGCATAGCATCTTTATCTGGTTGAGAAAAAGAACCAAGAAAGCCGCTCCATAGCAAAGCATTTTCTTCTTATCGAGAAAAAAGAAGAAAGAAATCCGCTCCAAAACTTGGCATATTTTTCGTTACGCCGTTCCGGTCGCATTGATCTGCTACAATGAGCTGCAGCTTTGGTGAAATGCGGCCGAAGAGCGCTGTCCGACCATCGATTCTGCGCGAGCGCACCCGGTGGCCGTGCCGCCGGGCTAGCTGCATCATGCACGCATGCCCGTTCCATAGGGATGCATACGCACTCACACGCTGGCGATCCGTTCCAAGGACCCCGTTTTTTTGTCTCGCCCGCGGCACACCCCTACCACTTTTTTTGTCGAGTCACGCTTGATTCTAACATCGATGCCGGAGAGAAGGTGGGGGATTTTCCGGGGAAATTGTCCCCACATTAAGGGTTTTTTGTTTTTTTTTTTGGGGGGGGGTAATTGTCCGGGGGTAACTGTCTTGGGAATCATTGTCCTCGGGAACAATTGCTGGGGGGGGGGTAATTGTTCGGGGATAATTGTCTGATGGGGAATAGTTTTCCAGGGGGTAATTGTCCGGGGGGGGTAATTGTCCTCGGGGGCTAATTGTAAGGGGGTAGTTGTCCGGAAGGTGATTGTCTGGGGGGGGGGTAATTGTCCTAGAACAGGTGATCGGACCTATTGGTGATTGGACCCATGGCAACGATGCCAAATAATTGTTAGCAGAAATGGATCTAGACGAAGTGATAGCGAACCAACTGAAGTTAGACCAAATGGAACATGGACGAAAATGAGAGTACACAAAGTGGTTATTAGACCAATTGGCTATTAGACCAAAATGTAATAGACGTAATGATAATGGACAAAGTGGATATCGGACTAGTTGAAAAACTACAATCAGACTAAATGATAATAAACTAAACGGCTACTAGACCAACTGGCTATTAGACGAGATGGTAATTAGACGAAATGGTTATTGGAGTATGTTGATAGTTGACTAACAAATAGTAGTCGAAATGATATCAGACCATTTGATAGTGGGGGAAAAGGCAGTAGACGAAATGGCAATAAACCGATAAATATCCATACACAGAGTAATCCTGATTTCCAAATAATTCCTTTCTCTTTCTCGTGTCTCAAAATACTAAGTGAAAGCATATTTTATATCTTATCTGTAGCTCGAGTCCTAAAGAAAATACCGCTGTGACATTATGCGTTGCGACATGTGACATTATGCGTTGACAATTTGCTGCGACATTATGCGTTGCGACATGTGACATTATGCGTTAGAAAACTACGACATTATGCGTTGACTGCGACATTATGCGTCGGACGCTCTTGGCATAATGTCGCAAACTGCGACATTATGCGTTGGTGCGACATTCCCGACCTTTCGTTTGAGGACGCGGACGCTAATTTACAACGGTAGTTGATTTTGGAAGAGACTTTTTGGGCCCGTCGTAAAACTCTGGCCGGCAATGCAAATTGTGTGACATGAGATTTTTTTTTTCGTTTCGCATCTGCGACGGAAACGTTCAATATGCGTTTCGTGTGCAAAATTCTGGTTGCTACTATGGTAACAGCGATATATCCGATCGAGGACGACCTTAAAAATCAACATTTGACTCCTCCTAGATCTCGAGAGGCCGCCCGGGGGCCCCACTTCCATTGATTAGTGGATACCAAGAGCGACCACGCGTTAAAGGGGACAGAGTGGGCAAGTACATTACGTATAGACCTATGTAACGTTATAAAGGTGTCAAAACGATGTTTAAAATGCTGAAAAAAGGATACATATCCAATACTTGTAGGGTTTCACACTCGTTAAGAGATGCATTTTCATAATCTGGAAAATAATTAATTGCTTCCCTTGTTTAGCGGGATACTGTTCGAAACCCCATGGTCGTGCCTGGTATCCACTCATCAATGGAAGTGGTCCCCCCGGAATTTGGATCTAATCCACATTTCTGCGGAAAGTAAAACATAATGCCCATTACATCGTGTGCTAGAGGCATATCGTTTGTGTTGAAGGGGTTAAACAAAAGAAACCCGCGAGGTCAACACGTCCCTGGTCAAACGTATTGCATGGTGTGTACATACGTGTATCAACGCGTGCGAAATGAAATGTTGGCTGGAGAGGTTGATCTAACCCATGAATTCAATTGCCAGTGATCCACCAATAATCCACATTAAATGCAAAATCGATTCGATGGACTGTAATGATCTATATCTAAGCCTTCATTCAGTAAGTTTTTCCTCTCTCAATATGTAGTCGATTTTTTTGAAAAACCACTTTCTTATCCATGTCATAATTTATTTTAGGTCCTGCATTTCGAAAATCTCCAGCCATCAGTCGTAATATACATACACATATGGTGCGGGTGTCGCGGGAAAGGATTTTGCACACGAAAGGCAGATCTGTAGGGCCTGTAATCCCCCGGTAACACAAAGCTTAGCATTGATTGTAGAACAGTTTTCTACGTTTGATTCTATTGACTACAATGTACAATCAATCTTAAAAATCAAGTGTATGTTTAAGCGTTAACATTTGTGTTAGGGGACCCTAATATTAGCGTCGGTGAGAATTGCGAAAGGTCCCAATTATCGGTTGTAACAAGCCCTCCTCGCACGCGCAGCATAATCTGCATACAAAAAAGTATTACTCATGTTTTCGGAGCAGGTCGACGTCTCTAAAAAGTAAACAACATACACGGACTTTCCAAACACATTGACCAGAGTGTGCACAATCATATGACAAGAAATAGAAACATGATATATAGAGATTATAAACATAGTTGTCATGCGCATCATGAATTTGAGCAAAGATAGCTAAAACATTATACATGTAGAACACATCTTTAAAGTAGAGCATCGAGCAGTGAAATATAAAAAATATTAATCTAGCATGGCATAAATCAAGTCACATTGGAAAACATTATTGATATTGGTTTAGAAAAGATAGATACAAGTAAAAATCTACAATGCCAGCCTGGGGAGGGGGGAGTCAGAGAAAGTTACAATTTAGAAAATTTAGACATCCAAAAAGAAAATCAGATCAAAGCCAAATAGGGCCTACAGAGCATATTTTGACGGAAACAATTTTCAAGCTAAAAACAAACAAACAAACTGGGTGGAAGTATGATTTTTAGATATCAAAACTACTTGACAAAGTTGAAGAAGCTAAACAAAGTTCATTTTTTTAGGCTTTGATTCTCGGACCACAATCTTCGCTGGAAACACAAAAAGGCATTCTTTCTTTGTTCCCGTAGTAGTTTTAACTCTGGCAGTTTTTTTTTTCTTAGCAGCTGAACTCTCCGAGAAAAATCATCAGACACGAAGAATCTCTTTTCCTTCCCTTTTTCTTGAAGCATTCCACTAGGGCCTTTTTACTTTTTTCCTTTTTCACATAAGAAGAGAAGCCGACATGAATTGGTGTTGGACGTTGGTTTTTTCCCGTGGATGTTGCAGACTTGGCATCATTCCGTGGTCCAGTTCTGTGAGCTCTCTGAATAGTAGCTACGGCATTGGATGACTTCAGAAAATTTGATACAAACTTACTGCAATCAGATCCCTCTTGCCCTTCAGGAACATTGTAGATAACCAGGTTGTTGCGCCTACTTCTGTTCTCTAAGTCATCAATCTTGGATTCCGCCAAGGCAAGCTTCTTATTAACTTCAGTAACCTCCTCCTTCTGTGTATCCATCTCGAATTTCAAGGCTGCCTGTTCTGGTCGAAACAAATCAACAATACGATCGAGTCGTGCCTGCTGCCGCTTTTCGAATTCTGCGAACCAAGGAGGGGGAGTATTCTCCACAGCAGCGCCAGAGTTAGCGGCAGCGCTCTCGCTGTTGGCATCGTGTAAGTCTCCCAAAATCTCAAAGCGATTCTCACTACTCAAAGAAGGTGTTTTCTTTACAGGTGACTCACCTGGATCCCTTTGGCTTTGGTGTTTAAGGTGACTCATGACGTTTAACAGAATTTATCTAATAAGTCAAAGGTCCGTGAAAGTGTAAAAATAATAAACTAAGGCTGAATTTAAACAGACGTCCACCGTGCGAAACTACCTCAGCTTGCCGCCTTTTTCCGGGTCGGAAATTACTAATATTTGTTTCAATATGGGGGCCCTGGATTTCTGTTCTACAGCCAAATGGTTTTTTGTTTGTAGTTTGGAAAGTTCCAATTGCCAACATGGTTCGATGCCTTTTAATACAGGGTGGTTTGTATGCGTTTCAATCTTTTGACGAAAGTTATCAGACAACACCCGGAGAGCTTCCAAAGAAGTGAGTGGTAGTGCACCTGCACATATTCTTAGGGTTTGATACTGAGTCGAATCTAGTTGTTTTTTAATAGAGGGTGATGCCAGGCGCGGATCCAGGATTTCGTAGGGAGGGGGGCCCAAATTCGACCTGATTTTGGCGCCCTTGTGTAATTTTCGGAAAAATGGCGGCCCCCCCTCCCCCAGGCAATCATAAGTGCCTTAAATGCATGTTAAATTATCTTATTTCATAGGCACATGAATCAGGGGCGGATCCAGCCTTCTGAATTTTTTTTCAGCCATATTTTTCCCGATCGGCCGCTCGAAGATGTTTTTTTTTTCGTTTGTTTCTTTGAAGGGGGTAGTCCTATAAGTCACTTCTTAGCTTCATTCTTTAAATCAACATAAATGTATACTATCATAATCCTTATTTTATAATGCCTGTGCGAAGCGCGAGCATTTTTTTTTTGAAATTGTATTTATTTTTTCTTGAAATTTGAACATTCTGAAAAAAGATGTGCCTGCAATAATTACTGCGAACGCGAAGCGCGAGTAGAAATTTTTGATAAACGTTTTGAACTGATGGAAAACTAGGCCTAACAGTCCTGTTAAAGATTGCATACAGTTAGCCATGAAGACGATATATATTTCAACAATGAAATAATGCGAGCGCGAAGCGCGAGCTGAAAATTTATTGACATTTCTACATAAAGAATGGAAAATTTTATCAGTTTTTGTAATCATGAACAGGATAGCTATACAGTATAACTAAACAATTTTATGCGAGCGCAAAGTGTGAGCGGAAAAATTCTAGATTTAGACCTAGAACGGGACACTCTATCCATGTTTCCTAAATCATGAAAAAGAGGGGATCTTCCCACATTAATAATGCGAGCGCAAAGCACAAACAGAAAATGTTTGTATACGTTTTAACTGATCGAAAAGTGCCTTTTAAGGACTGCTTGCATTTAGCCATGAAGACATGACATATTTCATCAATCAAATAATGCGAGCGCGTTCTAGACCTAGAACGGGACACTCTATTCATGTTTCATGAAAAAGAGGGGATCTTCCTACATTACTAATGCGAGCGCTCAGCGCGAGCAGAAAATGTTTGTATACGATTTGAACTGATCGAAAAGTGCCTTTTAAGGACTGCTTGCATTTAGCAATGAAGACATTACATATTTCTTCAATTAAATAATGCGAGCTGAAAATTTTTGACATTTCTACATAAAGAATGGAAAACTTGAATACAATTTAATTACTGAAAAAACAATTCGAATTTGTACTGATTCCAAATATTTATCACACACAAATCCATTATTCCATAAAGTAAATACTCTAACAGTATTTGACATAAATATACTTCAAAGTTTACTACTTATGTTTAAGTACGTAAATAACATGCTCCCACCTACCTTCATTCCACAATTTTTATTCTCTGAAAACATCTATTCATTCATACCCTAACCGTAACTATTCAAATTTCCATTTAATCAACCCCAAACTGCTTATTGCGCAGAGATCCATAAGACACCATGTCCAGATTTGTGGAACTCTCTACCAGCAGAGTCTGTAAAACAATCTTCGTCTCTTCACTCATTTAAGACTAACGTTAAATCTTTGTTATTATCAGAATATTTGAAGTAAAATTTCTGTGTCGTATCCTTTTTATCGTGAATTTATTCCTCCTTCGATTTAGTCATTACCAATATCTTCATCATGACCACCATCATATCCATGGCCTTCATCATCATCATAATCATCATCATCATCATCATATCACCGTCACCCTCAGATTTATCATCTTCATCTTCATACTATAATATTGCATGAATTCATGTTTCGTATTTGAAAATATATGCCAATTCTGCTTTATAAATGTATTAATTCAATTAGTATAAGTTTGGGATTGTCATTTTTTCAAGCAATCTGCTTATGATGACAATCCTCCTGCAAATTGTGAATATCATATAGTTAATTATTTTTGTCTGGAATTATTTTTTAGTACTCTTTATTTATGATTCATGCCAAAAATGCTAACATATTATGTTTATTATGTTGTGAAAAATGCATTATGCGAATGTTATGGATGCAGTCATGCAGAAGAAAACAATAAATCAAATCAAATCTATTGATGCGAGCGCGAAAGTGCGAGCGGAAAAATTCTAGATTTAGACCAAGAACGGGACACTCTATTTATGTTTCCTAAATCATGAAAAAGATGAGTAAGAGGGGATCTTCCTACATTGATAATGCGAGCGCAAAGCGCGAGCAGAAAATGTTTGTACACGTTTTGAACTGATCGAAAAGTGCCTTTTAAGGACTGCTTACATTTAGCCATGAAGACATTACATATTTCACAATCAAATAATACGAGCGCGAGGCGAGAGCTGAAAATTTTTGACATTTCTACATAAAGAATGGAAAACTGTAATCAGTTTTTGTAATCATGAACAGGATAGCTATATAACTAAACGATTGATGCGAGCGCGAAGTGCGAGCGGAAAAATTCTAGTTTTAGACCTAGAACGGGACACTCTATTCATGTTTCCTAAATCATGAAAAAGAGGGGATCTTCCTACATTAATAATGCGAGCGCAAAGCGCGAGCAGAAAATGATTATATACGTTTTGAACTGATCAAAAAGTGCCTTTTAAGGACTGCTTGCATTTAGCCATGAATACATTACATATTTCACAATCAAATTATGCGAGCGCGAAGCGCGAGCGTAAAAAAAATCGAGTTTTCGATCTTGAACGGGATACTCTATTCATGTTTTGTAAATCATGAAAGGGATGAGAAAGGGGATCTTCCTCTATTGATAATACGAGCACAAAGGGCGAGCAGAATTTTTTGATATTGTGATCTGAAACTGGATAACTGAATGGAAATGCGCGCGCGTGTTTCAGATCTAAACAATCTTTTATCATAAAAATAAAAGCGAGCGCGAGCTTAAAATATTTGATATTCCGATCTGATATTTCAAACACTTTGTAGGAAACTTGTAAGGTGGATATAAATCGCACTTGATAAAGAGCTGATATGTTTCATTATAATTTAATTTTGAGACATAGGACCTTGACATCCTTAGGACATGTTATCATATGAATATGATGACTATATATCTTCTTATTCATCTTGCTAAGCGCGAGATAAAACAAAAGTGACAATTTAATTATTAAATTGATATATTAGTATTAATGCATAATGAGGGCGCGGAATCTGATGATATTATGGCCTGAACACTGAACATTTCAAGCACCTTTTTATTTATGAATAGGATGCATCATTAATTAGTTGATTATTTTTAACCATTAATGCGAGCGCAAATCGCGAGCCGAAATTTTTGATAAACTGTCATGAAAAGGGGATTTTAAGTAGTTTGTTATATAATCAATATTGAGACATACATAACCCGCCAATCAAAAATGCAAGCATAGCAGCGCTAGCTGATGCGTTTTGACAATCAGACCTGAAAAGTGATATTTTGAAAACTTTATGGAATACATGAAAATAATAGGTACCTGATACATCACAATTCGCGAACGCGCAGCGCAATTGGAAAATGTTAATATTTCAGACCATAAAACTGACATTTTTACAGAGCACTTTTTAAAAATCAATATATAAATCACAAAAATTAATGAAAGTTCGATTTCCAAGGAGAAATATGTTTTGTAAACTGACTTCCAAACTTGATATTTAAACTCTGTGTTGAACAAGATATGTGGATCACTTAACAGGCAATGCGAGCGCTATAAGCGCGAGCGAAAATTTTATATAGTGACATAAAATATTTTGTCCAAGTCTTCCTCTCATCTTATTTTATTAATTCGTCTTCCTCCTTTCCTTTTTTCTCTTTTCTTTTCCTTCCTTTTTCTTTCTTTCCCACCTTTTTTTGGCTCTACCCATAGGGGGTCCGGGCCCCTCGAGTCCCCACCTGGATCCGCCTATGCATGAAGAAGAGGCAATTGAATAATGGTTTCAAAATGATGTGTTCATGAATAAATTTTGTATCACTTAAAAAAATAATCAATGCGAGCGGGAAACTCGATAGATTTCTATTTTTAACCTTTTGATGCTTTCAGTTTCGTTTAAATTCTCATTAGAGTAGGCCCTGATTATGTTTAAAAATTGAACAGTGCGGTTGGGGTTCAAAACTGCACCCCTAAATTTCAAATTGAACCCCTAGGGGTGCAATTTTGAACCCGCAGGGTGCAAAAATGAACCCCAACCTCAGGGTTCAACTTTTGAACCCCAAACCAGGGGTTCAATTTTTGAACCCATAGGGTGCTGATTTTGCATCAACCTTTTGGGGTTCAATTCTGAACTTTTACTTCTTAGTGTGTGCAAGTAAACTTCAAAAATTTCTGTAAATAATATCTGTCATTATATCCATCAGTGTTGTAAGTCAAGGCTCAAACCTCCAAGGCCAAGGCTTTAATACCCAAGACCAAGGCTTTAATCCCCAAGGCCAAGGCATGGAAACCCAAGGCCTAAAAACCTCAAGGCCAAGGCATTTCAAACTTTCAATATATGGAACAATGAGCCAACAACAAGGCGGCAGTTCGAATATCAGTTCGGCGCCCCTACATGTAGGTCGATCATCAATTTGCCCCCCCCCGTTCGAACAATATTCCGCCCCCAGTTCGAACATCATTTTAGCATCCCTTCGAACTCAATTTGCCTTCCCTAGTTCGAATATCATTTCGCCTCCCTAGCTCGAGTATCAATTTTGCGCCCTCCAAGTTTGAACATCGATTCGGCGCCCCCTAGTTTGAGTATCAATTTGGCGCCCCCTACCCCGAAAATCGATTCTGCCCCCCTCCCTATAGTTCGAGTATGAATTTGGCGCCCCCACTTCGAACATCATTTCGGCGCCCTCCTAGTTCGAATATGAATTCGGCACCTCTACATGTAGGTCCAACATCAATTTGGCGCCCCTACATGTAGGTTGATCATCAATTGGCCCCCCCCGTTCGAAGATAAATTCGGCCCCCAGTTCGAACATCATTTTGGCATCCCTTCGAACTCAATTTGCCTTCCCTAGTTCAAATATTATTTCCCCCCCTAGCTCGAGTATCAATTTTGCGCCCCCCTAGTTGGAAACATCAATTCGGCGCCCCCCTAGTTTGAGTATCAAGTGGCGCCCTCCTCCCCAGTTTGAGTATTAATTTGGCGCCCCCAGTTCGAACATCATTTTAACATCCCTTCGAACATCATTTCGGCGCCCTCCTAGTTCGAATATCAATTCGGCGCCCCTACATGTATATAGGTCTAACATAAATTGGGCGCCCCTAGTTCGAATATCAATTCGGCGCCCCTACATGTAGGACGATCATCACTTCGCCCCCCCCCCCCCGTTCGAACATCAATTCGGCCCCCAGTTCGAACATCATTTTAACATCCCTTCGAACATCATTTCGGCGCCCTCCTAGTTCGAATATCAGTTCGGCGTCCCTACATGTAGATCCAGCATCAATTTGGCGCCCCTAGTTCGAATACCATTTGCCCCCCCCTAGCTCGAGTATCAATTTGGCGCCCCTAGTTCCAACATCAATTTTGCGCCCCTACGTCGAACATCAGTTCGCCCCCCCCCCCGTTCAAACATCAATTCTGCCCCCAGTTCGAACAGCATTTTGACATTCTTTCGAACATCATTTCAGCGCCCTTTTGGTTCAAACATCATTTTCTTTCCTTCTCTTCCTCTTTTTTTTTCTTCTCATCGTTCCCCTCTTCCTCTCACCTTTTCTTCTCTTCTTTCCCCTCTCTCTCTTTTTTCTTCTCTTCTTTCTTCCCTCTTCCTCTTTCTCCCCTCTTCCTCTCTCTTTTCACCCTTTTCCTCTTTTCTTTTCCCTCTCTTTTCCCCCCTCTTCTTTCTTCCCTCTTCCTCTCTTTCCTTTTTTTCTCCTTTTCCTCTCTCTTCCCCTCTCTTCCCCTTTTTTTCTTCTCCCTCCCCCTCCCTTTTTCTTCTCTTCCTTCCCCCTCTTCTTTTTTTCTCTTTCTTTTCCCTCTTCTTCTATCTTTTTTCTTTTTTCTTTCCCTTCTTCTTTTCTTTCCTCTCTTTTTTTTCTTCTCTTTTCCCCCCTCCCCCTTTCTTTTCTTCTCCTCCTCCTTCTCCTTCCTCTTTTTCCTCTTTTTCTTTTTTCTTCTCTTCTTTTCCCCTCTTCCCCTCTCTCTCTTTTTTCCCTTTTCCTTTCCCTCTCGTTTTCCTTCACTTTCTTTCTCCTTTTCCTCTCTCTTTTCCTTCCCTTTCTTCCCCCTCTTCCCTTTTTCTTCTTTGCTTTCCCCCTCTCCTCTCTCTTTTTCCTCTCTTCCTTCCCCCTCTTCCTCTCTCTTTTCCCCTCTTCTTTTCCCCCTCTCCTCTCTCTCTTTTCCTTTTTTCTTTCCCCCCTTTTTCTCTCTTTTTTTCTTCCCTTCTTTTTTTTCTTCTTTTCTTTCCCCTCTTCCCCTTTTTTTCTCTTTCTTTCCCTCTCTCTCTTTTTTTTAGCCGAAGGGGGGGGGGGGGCAAGGCCCCCTCGGCCCCCCATGGATCCGCACCTGGGTGATGCACTGTCATATGCTTCACAGCCATAGTCTATTAAAGGGGAAGTTCACCCTGACAAAAAGTTTATTGTAAAAAAAGCAGAAAAAATAATAAAAAATATTGCCGAAGGTTTGAGAAAAATTCATCAAATAATTAAAAAGTTATTAGAATTTCAATTATTTGATTTGTGACGTCATATGCGAGCAGCATTTCTACATAGCGAATGGTAAAAAATCAATGAAATGTCATTTTCTCAGAAAATTGAAAATGGTTTTCACTGTAACTTTTGTATATCAATAGACAAATCATTTCACAGCCGATCATGAAAAGAAAACAAAATTAAGTTATCAGGAACCATACAAAATTTGAAATTCATGCATTTTATATTACATAACACATGGGGCAGCTGCTCGTTTATGACGTCACAAATCAAAAACTTTGAACTCTAATAACTTTCTTACTCTTTAACGGATTTTCCTCAAACCTTCACCAATATTTTTTACTATTTTTTCTGTTATTTTTACAACAAAGTTTTCTTCAGGGTGAACTTCCCCTTTAAAGATCGTATAAAGGCTCTATAGACCATTAAAAGAGATTTTGTAGAGCTTCCCCATGTGGATCCTGTGAGAATGCGGATGTATTCAATTTTCTTTTGCATCTAATTACTATATCAGCAATATGTTGCTGCCACGTAAGCTTCTGATAAAAAATCACTGTCAGAAACCGTTTAGAACTTTTGAAAGTAAGGTCCTTGCCATTCAGTCAGGGTGACCAGATTTCACAAAATGAAATACGGGACAATCGACAAAAAAGATCAACAAATAAGGCTACACAGTGTTACACCTGTGAACAATTATAAAGAATTGGAAAGGATCGAGGCCGTGAACGAAAGAATGAAGGAGAGAAAGAAAAGACGAAAGAAAAGAGATATATTGAGAAGAAGAAAGAAAAAATTAAGGGGAAAATGAAGGAAAAAATAAAAAAAAAGATATAAAGAAAATTAGAATAAAATGATGAAAGAAAGAATAAAAGAGAGAAAAAAGTTTCCGTCATTCTTTGAATTGAATAAAGAAAGAAAGGAATGGAAGAAAAATACATGTGTTAAAGACAAAATAAAGGAGAGAAAGAAAAAAATAAGAAAAAGGAGGAGGAAAGAAAGAATGATGGAAAGAAAATTGTTTCCTTCATTCTTTGAAAGAAAGAAGCAAACAAAGAAAGAAGGAAAACAGTAAGGGAGGAGGGAAGGAAGGAATTAAGGGAGGGGGGAGAAAGAGTAAGGGAAAGAATGAGAAGGAAAAATAAAATAAAGAATGAAAGAAAGAAAGAAAGGAGGAAAGAGAGGGAGGAAGAGTGAAGTGAGGAGGGAGTGAAAACATAATGGAAGAACAGAAAGAATTAAAAGAAAAAGGAGAGGAAGGGAGGGGAGAAGAAAAAAGTTTAAAGAAAGAAACAATGAAGGAAATAAAAAGGGTCACCGGAATCCGAACCCCCGCTCTATATACCGACTGAGATATCGCAATCGCGCCTCCTAACCATAATATGTTTACACGTGAATATGAAGAACACATTTGTTCTTCACTAAAGATTATCCGAACCATATCAATCCATCATCAGAATGAAATAGACCAATCGTGGAGTTACACTGCAAAAACTCCGGTGTTGATTTAACACCAGCCCGGAATCACACCAGAGAAGCATTGAAACATCACCAGTTTGGAATCAAAGCGATGCTTTTTTAATGCTAATTAGTGTTGACTGTAATTATAAACACATATCTGGTGTTCGACCAAAACGAAACTGGTGTTGTTTAACACTTCCCTGGTATGGACATATATAGATTCCCGGCTGGTGTTAAATCAACACCAGAGTTTTGGCAGTGTAGAGGCAGACTAATGGCAACATCAGGTCAGAATAATCAATATATTTGATTTAATGTATTCTTTTCTTCTGCATTCATACACTGTTAGAAAAAATAAAAGAAGTTCCTGGAGCAGAGTCTCGAGAACACCTGTAATCTTACCGAATTGCGTAATAATCATTCTGTAAATTCATAAAACAAGAATTTTTCTGCAATTTAACAGAACAGGTCTGTTTAAAAAAGGGGAAAAGCGTGTTTTATTCAAGGAAATTTGTAAGATTCCATACATCAAATACCAATTTCCTGTAAGATTACGCAATTCGGTAAGATTACAGGTGTTCTCGAGACTCTGCTGCAGGAACTTCTTCTATTTTTTCTAACAGTGTAGCATTCGCATAATATGTTTTTTCATTACACAACAAATAGCATTTTGATAAATATTTTTTTTGGCATGAATCACTAATCAAATGAAATGTTATTCTAAGCAAATATGACCTACACTCAAATAAATGAAGTTCCTGCAGCAGAGTCTCGAGAACACCTGTAATCTTACCAGATATAGCGTAATCTTATAGCAAATTGGTATTTGGTGTATATGGAACCTCACTTACAAATTTCCTTCAATAAAACACCCTTTCCCCTTTTTAAACAGTAACTGTAAAATTGCAGAAAATTCATGTTTTATGAATTTACAGAAAGATTCTGATATCGCTTTTTGCAAAATCTTCTTTCTTTTTTCTGTAAAATCAGGGTTTTTTTTAACAGTGTATATGGCCTACAATCAAAGCTGCAGAGATCAAATCTGCATTGCAATATACATGCCGGTACTGTTAGATGACCAATAGATTGACTTTTTTTAAAATCAATTTGACTGACATAATATTTATAACACTATATTATTAAAATCCTACACCCGATACCGTATCTTCACATGATCCCTTTATGATTATTTTCTTTCGATTTTGTTATAAATATACAAGTATATGTTCTGTTTTGATTCCATTCACTGAATTGTCGTCAATATCCTCATGCAGGTTCCGTATCGGTAATTAGATTTGCCTAGTAATAATACGTTGTGGTTTCCTCACTGTTGAAATGAGGAAAGAAATGTTACATTTATGAAAAATATATCATGTTGTATTATATAAAAGAAAAAGGAGAGGAAGGGAGGGGGAGAAGAAAAAAGTTTAAAGAAAGAAAGAATGAAGGAAATAAAAAGGGAAATTTGATAAAGAAGACGGGTAATAAAAGGAGGAAAGAAAGAAAAATGAACACAGAGAGAGAAAGGGTCAGATAGGAATTAAAGATGGAACAAAAACAGGCAAGCAGGAAGGATAGAAGGATGAAGAATGATAGAAAATAAAGAAAGAGGAATCTGAGAACCCATAATATAATTATACAAATTTCCCGCCGATTTTGTGATTATTTTGGCATGTTTGGTGGAGAGAATCTGCTCCGATCCTACATGCCTAGCTAGTACTAGCTTGCCACACATTGGCAGGAGGCCAGTTCGTTTGCGATGTATTGGGTTAGCAAGAAAATCACCGCAGAGCTTGCAAAAGTTATTTTATTGTTGTCTCTGCTTCGCCATCTGTTGGTTATTTTGAAAATTCGTCACTTTTAAATACATTTTGTTGAATATTCTGAAATACGGGACAATTAGGCGTCCCGGGGAGGGTTTGTCGGGACGCCGGGACAAAGAAGCAAAATACGGGACAATCCCGGGAAATACGGGACGTCTGGTCACCCTGCATTCAGTTCTACTTTTGGGTATTGTATTTTATGTTTTTTGTGTGAAGAGTACTGGGTTTGATTTATTTTGAGATAGATAAAACCCCCATTTTGCTAACCAATCACTTAGTCTATTTATATTGGCGGCGGAAGACAAACATTTTAGGGGGGACGTAGGAAAATAAATTGACAAGCAAAAAAAAAAAAGGTCATCGACAACAAATTTAGGGGGGGGGGGGCCGTCCCCCCCTCCTCAAATTTAGGGGGGGGACACGTCCCCCCGTCCCCCCCGCGTCCGCCGCCTATGTATATTTCTGCAATTTTCCTGTGTTCTGGTCAAGGTTATTTACTGAATCGTCCCCATAAGTGGAAATATAAATTGATTCTTCAGATGGAATATCACTTAACATGATGTTAAATAAAATGGGACACTCTCTTGCGGTAGACCATTGTGCATTGTGTATATTTCAGATTTTGTGTTTCCCATTGCCACTTGGAAGGTTCTATTTTTCAAATAGTTTTGAAAAAAAATTATTCTTTTTTCCATTGATATTGTTTTTTAATAGTTTGTAAACAAGTCTATCTATGTTAAGCCTATCATAGGCTTTCTCAATATCTAAGAAGAAGGCAAGAGTGTATTCTCCATTATTAATGCGCTTTTGAATATCATTTTCTAGATTAATAATATTGTCCGTTGTGCTTCTTCCTTTGCGGAAGCCGCTAATATGCATAGGCAATATATCGGATTTTTCTATGAACCAGTCAAGTTTGTCTTTAATTATACGCTCAAATATTTTTTTATGAAACACGAAGTAAGTGCAATGGGTCTGTATGAGGACAGAAAACTTAAGTCTTTGTTTTGTTTCGGGATAGGGATGAGAGTAGAGTGTTTCAGTTCAGGGGGATTTTTTTTCCAGTGTCCCACATCGATTCTATTATTTTTTGCATGGTTTGTTTTGTTGAAAATGGAAGTTTTTATATACTTCGAAGGGGATTTTGTCCTCTACTGGAGCAGATTTTTGCAGGAGTTTAGTGCCTTTTCCAATTCGCAGAATTTGTATGGCTCATCGAGAATATTACCATGTATTTTAATTATGTTTAAATTAAAACGTAGACTAATTTCATTTTTACGACTAATTTTCTTTTTACTTATTGACTTGAAAAAAAATAGCAAATGAGTTCAGCCTTTTCTTGGTCTGTAAAAAAATACCCTTTCCTTTTTTTTAAATTATAATCGGTATTTATTTCCTCTTTTAATCTGAATTCAATTCATCTGTTTTATAATCGACCATACTACCGATTCTGGTACGAAGCGATTTAATTTGATGCAGAAATCGTGCCCTTAAGTACGTTCCGCTTGACGGGGTGTCTTTTGTGCTTGGGCCTTTTTCTTCTTGAATTTATTTAGGTCTTCTATTGAGATGTGTCTTTTTAATTTGTTTCTAGCTGTATTTCTATCCTAAATTGCAGGCGCGGATCCAGGATTTCGTAGGGAGGGGGGCCTAAATTTGACATGATTTTGGCGTCCCTGTGTACTTTTCGAAAAATGGTGGCCCGTCCCTCCCCAACGCAATCATAAGTGCCTTAAATGCATGTTCAATTATCTTATTTCATAGGCATATGAAGAAGAGGTTATTAAATAATTTATAATGATGTGTTCATAAATAAATGTAATATCACTTAAAAAAGAATCAATGCGAGCGCGAAGCGTAATTGATTTCGATTTTAACCATTTGATGCTTTCAATCTCGTTTAAGTTCTCATCAGAGTAGGCCCTGCTAGATTTATGTGAGCTGGGGTCAGGCACGGATCCAGGATTTCTAAGGGGGCCTTAATTTCAAATCAAGTCATAATCGTGCCAAAATATTGACTCCCATTGCCGAATGGGTAATGTCTAGTTACTTCACACAGACACCTCTCTTGCATTGTATAGGCATACTTTGTTCTTCTGGGTACTCCCATTTTTTTTCTTTTTTTAAACTTTTTTTTTACTTTTTGTTTCAGGGCTTGAAAAATCTTACGGGGATGACGCCCCTGTATCGCCGCGTATGAACACTGGTTGTGCAATAACTAAATTGCATATTCTGCATGAAAGAAAATGTTTTATTTTGGGTAATATATTCTTGAAAAGATATATATGATTTTATTATAGAGTTGAGGTAGACTCAGTAGTCAGCACTCAGCATTTACTAATTGGGAGTGCACTTCTTACTTAGATCTGTAAGTGTTTGAATATATCATGTAATCTTTTGTTATTCGCTTGAAATCCGTTCAAAACAGTGAGTTGTCTTGTCAATCCTATTCAACAAACATTGGCTCTTCCGCTCTTGCAACAATCGTATCAAGTATCAAAACGTTATGTATCTTATAATCTTGCTCAAATTGCATATACTCCAAATAGATTTTCAAAAGAAACATAATGCATGTAAACGGTGAAAATTAGATACTAAAGATAAATATGCTGTAAAAATATACATTATTGGCAATGTCTATATAAATATGAAAATAATGTTCTTAAGTTCGCATCATTTTGGACGATAAGTTCTTATTTATCTCTTTCATACAATACAAGTAAAACATGAATTCCAAGGTCCCATGTATCTTGTATACATCAACTATTTCAAGATGTATCAATAAATGTAAACGATAGCAATGCACTTTAGGCCTGAGTAAATCCACGTAATAGTTTCAGTGGAATTCGTTTTAAAAAATTACAACGTGATTTCCCCTGTAGGTTGGAAACGAAAAGGTGTCGTATCATCAGCTGTATCTAGCTGTCTTGTACGCATTACTACATAAAATAAAAATATAGGAACGATATAAACAATAGAGCTATTTCAGTTAACTGAGTATTTGACGATTCGTCAAAAAAAAATTAAAAACGGGATGGGGCATATATCCCCCCACTTTTCGAGGAGGGGGATGGCCTGTACAAGCACCCCCCCCCCCACTTTTTACGAAAGAAATGAACAAAAAAATCACAAGAGATATTTGTTTTATTTGTGAAAATTCTTCCTAAAATACCGCTAAGGAAATAAAACAATATTGTTGAATCATAAAATGCAAATAAGGAGCCAGTTCACCATTTCCAAACGAAATACTTATGGCCTTATTATAACATTGAACAGAAACCACCGTTTCGTCCAATTCATCAATTTTAGGGTCTTTGGGAAGGGATTAAGATGGAATGTCAAAAAGTTTTGAATGTAATCTCTAATAAAATCATTAAACTATCATGGCGTAAAAAAGATAATAATATTGGAGGGTTATTTGCCATATGGACATACAGTGGCGTAACTACGGGGGGGGGGGGGGCATGGGGGCACATACCCTTCTCCCCCATAGGCTGACCAAAAAGGGGGAGGAGAAAAGAGTGAGAATGGCAGACCAAAGTAGTGGGAAAGAAGAAAATGTTATACATTATAATGTTATATTATAATCATGTTATGTTACATTACAAAAGAAACATTTTTATCATAAATTTATGAAACATAATTTGCCCAGGGCCTACGTCTTCATAGTTCCTGGTGCTCGTATTGTCTGTTTAGCGAGATATATAATCCTGTTGTACTAAAACTTTCCGTTTTAAAGTCAATATAAACCAAATATATTTCCTAGCACTTGAGTTATCATTGTTTTATGTAGTGACATATGCTTCTTTTACATGACTCAAAAAGTGATTGCCCCATGTTAAGGTCTTCATACATATGAAACATTTCCTGAGCGTGATAACGTTCGCATTAGTGGATTGGTTAGATATGTCTGCTCTTCATGAATTCCTAAAAGCAGTCCTTAAAATGTCCCTTCTTCTGAACTGAATATCAAAAAATTTTCAGCTCGCGCTTCGCGCTCGCATCATTTGGTTAATGAAATACGTATGGCTCTATTTAATTCCTAAAAAGGAACCTTATAATGCCCAACTTCAGGTCTGAATTATCTAAATTTTCAGCTCGCGCTTCACGCTCGCAATATTTGATTAGTGAGATGTGTATGATAATCATGATTGCAATGACTACAAAAAGTGTTCCATGTGTTCAGATGTAATTCTAATAAAATCAGCAAGCGCTTGGCCCTCCCATTAGATGAATATGGTGAGATATGCACACTCTTAATTGATTCCTAAAATTTATTCCTTAAAATCTCGCTTTTTGGGGACAAAATATACAAAGATTTCAGCTCGCGCGTCGCGCTCGCATTGTTTAGCAAGACACACAAATTCGATTATAATATCCCTTTTTAGGTGTGAATATGAAAAAGTTTCAGCTCGCGCTTCGTGCTCGCATTATTTGATCAGTGAGATACATATCCTATTAATGACATTGTCCCTAAAATGTCTCTATTAGGTCACTATAACTGGCAACTCAGTGATTCCCAAATTTTGCTGGTGCCCCCACAATGCCGTGACCCAACGACGCCACGGTGAACATATCAATGACAATTCCTTGCATATCTAAAAACATAATCGCAAAAAATGCCAAAATATTTCAGTCATCCCCCCATCCATCAACACGGATTAACGCCAGTGCTATTCGACCGACTTTTACTCAAACGGCTTTCCAATAAAGAAATAACAAGAGGACATTCACCTAGGAATAGAAATCCACATTAGTTCTGATAAATATCAAGAGCAGCCATTCTCAATTATTTTTCTTGAAGCTCCACACTCTTTGTTGAGAATTAACAATGCGCCACTATCCATTACGCAAACAAGCGAAATATTGCGGAGGGGGTCCAGGGGCCATTGGGTGATTTCAAGTACGGTGTTCGGTGTTGGTGTTTAGAGAGCGTGAAAAGGCTGCTGAACCGAGCCCCAAAATCGAGCTGAGTTCAAAGGACCCTCGGTCTCGCGGACCCTCGGTCTAGCGGGCTGTCACCCCAGAGCTCAACACAAACTGCCGGAAATACGTCATATTTCCGAGGTCAATCCCAACACCAGCGTGATTTCAAGTACGGTGTTGTAGCTGGCGTTGGCCCAACACCAACACCAGATTTCAACACCGTACTTGAAAACCCAATGAGGGGGTCGAGGGGGCAGAGACCCCGAAACTTTGGAATATTGGCTCTAATTATTATCAATAGAAGAAATACAAATGCCAAAAATCTACACAATTTATTAAAAGAAAGATAATTAGTGACGTTTTCACAACATAGGCCTATCAGCATTGTAAAAAAATCGTTCTTTTTACAGCAACTCGGCTGTCTGGTCTGAACTAGTGATATCACTCACTGTAAAAAGTATTTGTATTTTTACAACAAATGCTGTCAGCAGAGTCGCCATAAAATGTGTTTATTTTCTTTTTACAGTATTGATGCTAATTTTTCCGTGAATTATAAAGAAAAAAAATAACAAAATCAGAGTTTTATAGAGTACGTTAGGCTTTACATATTTAGTTAAAACAGATAAAAACAGTGTTAGTCCTGACCAATGTATATTTCATTGGTTTCTCTCGCTTGAACTTTTCCAAGAAAAATATAAACAATACTTTTTTTTCATTTTTTGCACACAATTCTGGAAACTCTGCTGACAGCCTTTGTTGTAAAAATACAAATACTTTTTACAGTGGGTGATATCACTACAGTGCGTATCCAAAAAAAAGATTACACTTTGAAAAATCTAGTAAAATTATACATTTATAATATCCTGAATATTTTTCCACATTTTAACATTGGTACAGAACCATTAAATCAAATGACGATATAACTGTCGAAAAAAATTTCCGCTTTTGAAAAGTTAGTGAAAAATGATTTGCGCAAGACTTTGAAATAGTATGCGAATAAAAGTAGACCTTAATCATGAAGAACACATAGAAGTTAGCTAGTAAAATTGATTTGAAGATATCTTCTTCCTTGTTTGACTTGTTTCCTTGCCCAAAACACTTCGAAGAGTGCATTTCGCCCCACCCCACTCCCAACACATCGAGGCCATCGTGACGATATTTGCTTTACAGTAAGCTGTGATTTACATGGAATGGCTTAAGCTTGAAATTCATTTTGTCAATCATTGCTAAGCTTGGGAAAAGTGTGGAGAAACAAGTATTAAATGAAAAATGAAATGTAAACCCACTTTCAATGATAAAAACTTAGTGAAAAAATGCTGGAGATGTCTTTTAATGGCATTTAAAGAGTTAAAGGGATGGTCCGGGATGATAATATTTATACATGTGGCTTTATAAAAAGAATAGAATTCACTGAGCAAAATGCCGAAAATTGAATCAAAATGGGATAACAAAATAACAGTATTGAATCTTAAAGTTTAGCAATATTTTGTGAAAACAGACGGCGTGAATATTCGTTAGGTGGGCTGATGATGTCACATCTCCACTTGTTCCTTTGTATTTTATTATATGAAATTAGGTTTATTCAATTCTTCCTCCAAGAACTAGAAAAATTGGATTGACAGCTGATTTAGCGTTTTAGATAATCAATTTAATTCAATTTACTTCATATATTCACCATATAAAAATATACAAATACAATGCAAAATAACACAATACATAAATGCATAAATATAACAACACATACAACAAATACATATACAGCAAATAAATACAATTATACATTCGAGTAAAAGAAAAATATTTGTTGCTGGAAATTGTATTTAGCCAAAATTCATAAATGATCAAAACTCAATGAATTTTGCCTTGTTCATGATCAAAATTAAATCTGGAACGATTTTCATCGAAAAAAAAGTAAAAAAAGCAATGAAATACATGAGAAATAAAAAAAAACCCAATAAGATACATAAGAAATTGGTAATGGTACCAGAATGTTTTTCATTCACAATTACTAGGAATGATATAAAGAATATTTTCACCAAAAAATAGCATTCTAGGAGCTTTATTTAGTGAATCAGAGCAAGAAGTATGATTTCATGAATAAATTGGTGTAATTAATTCATATAAAACAAAAATAGGCCTATATGACTTCAGTAAAATTTACCAATGCAACTGCGTAGATTACGTCATTCTCTACCATCATGCATATTTTCGTTGTGATCGCGCAATCCGCGGCTGAGATCTTAAGGGGGGGGGGGGCATAATTGCCCCCCGGTAATGACAAGAATCAAAATACCCCGGGAAATTTAGGGATAAACTATCTAGGCTGGGGTATTTTGGGAGTTCATATGGCCAGGGGGGGGGGGGGGTGAGGGAGCCTCCCAGGGCTCCCTTCAGATCTCGACCATCGACTGCGCGATTGCGCTAAAAATTGGCACGCTGGTTGTCTGGGATATTATTTACAAAATTAAATAGTAATTAATTTGATGCAAATTGCTATTAACCATAAAAGGACTGGACTATTTGAGAAATATTAAGGAATGGGGGAGGGGGCTGATGGCCCCCCTTCTGATCTCGGCTGCCGTTCGCGTATTTATCGTATTTAGAAAAAATCTGAAAATGATTATTTTCAATTTATTATGAATAAAATATGCAAATTTATTCGTGAAAAATATCATTTGCATATTTAACACCCAATTTCACTTTTAATTTTCGTCTTTTTTTAAAGATCTTATCTTTGTAATCTAATTTAAAGGTTTCCACACAAAAATTGCGAAAGCCAATTTTTCCTTATGTATTTTTTTCTTTTTAGAATTCATGTATATCTTTGTTTTTTCAATGGAAATTATTACAGACCATTTAACAACTAAATTAAACCCTAAATTGATTAGGCCGACCAATTAGAACGAAAAATAATCACCCTTTTATGAATTTCATCTCCCATAGATATTGTACACAAAGCATGAAAATGAGCCATTTTCGGCATGATTTTGTCTCCTAAAAAGTAATGTGACGTCACGATGCTATACCCGCATGTTGCGAATTTGGTCTCAAAAGTTGCGCGAGACTTTAAGAATAAAATTCATAAAATTTTGCCTTTTTGCGTTTCAGAAATATTGCGCAAAGCGTTAAGGGGTGGGGGGGGGGCATCATGGCCCCTGTCCTTTTTAGGGATAAGTGATTATTTAGTATGCAAAATCATACTTTTTCCTCTAACTCCCTAAATAAAGCTCTAAATATTCTACTTTTGGGTATAGAAATTTTGTGGTGTTCTAAGCAAGTGTACATGAACAAAATTTCGATATCAAATCATTATCTATCTATTATATTAATTTTTTTGCAATTTCCTATGTATTTCTTTGTTTTTTGACCTTATGTTTTTTCAATGAAATTTGTAGGGGACTCTTCTGCGATCAAAAAAGCATGAAATAAATACATTTAGACCAGGATTCGCATTCTAAAAATTGTCTTAACTTTTCTTGTAAGTCAGCAAGATAACAGCTCGCTAAAATTCTCTTAAATTGGTATTCTGAAAATTGTCTTATCTCCGTAAAGACATTACCCCTTTTTTTATCTCTGACACGCCCAATATTTCATCATCAATCATGAAGCTTGTTATACGCTTAAGTCGACCAATAGAAGCATCTCTTCTGAAAAATAATGAAGCGCATTGTTGAAATGAGGTGTAATTTCCTTGCGCCCCCGATGCTAATGCTTGTGCGTTTCTGTGCAAAAAATACACGTGGCTTTTTTCAAAGACACATTTTCTCTGAAAAGATTCGTCGTCTAGAACACCAATTTTTAATTTCTAAAAACTCTAACAATCCATCGTTATAATGTCTTTTGAATATCTCCTTTTGTAAAATTTCACCTTCTTGCGGGATGCAGCAAGAGATAATTATTGCAGACGGACAAATATCGCATGCAACAATAATTTACAATAACGCCTTACCTCTTGTAAATTTTCTTGTGTTTTGCAAGAAAGTTAACAGAACGCAAAGGATAAGAGAATTTTCAGAATACCTTTTATCTCGATATGTTATCTTGCGCAAAGGGATATTTATGCTCCGTTTTTAACATTACGCATAATTCTTGCTCTGACATCATACGCATTTAGCGATAGTTAGTTACAAGTAAATTTACAAGAAAAGATACATGATTTTTCGGAATACAGATTCTATTTTAACTCTAAAGATACAAGAATATTTCTCTTTAGACAATTTTCAGAATACGGCCCCAGGAAAACTAAAATTAATCATACATTAATGATTTTTTGTTTGAAAACACAATTTGCTTTGACTTTGTACACAAAATCACGTTTTTAAAGCAATTTTTGGTCTGGCATGCACTTACATAGTGTTGCGTAATTTCGGAACCACGTACCCGGGTGATGCAAAATTGGTCTCAAAAGATGCACAAGACTGGAAAGGGGCATGGTAAAAAAAAAATAAGGGTTAATAGATGGGAGGCTGTTCGCTGACTTTTTACTTTCAAGTCTTCCACATCTTTTGAGACCAAATTTGCGATGCCTGGGTATGCTGTTCCGAAATTACACATTTTATGTACTAATTCAACACAAATGCTGTTTCTTGCTAAAAATTCACAACCAGTACTATATTCAGTTTTTCAAGATTAAAGTCTCCTTATTTAATAACATTTATAATCATAAAAGCTTTGTCCTGTAGTAATGTTCTGTAGTACTTTCATGTGATACTGGTCTGCGCAATTCCTGTAGTACTGTCCTGTATTACTATCCTGTGATACTATCCGTCACCACAGGATAGTATCCCGGGACAGTACTACAGGAATACCAGACCAGTATCACATTACAGTTACTGTACTACAGGACACAGTACCACAGTCCTGCGGTATTCCTGTAATACTGCCCTGTGATACTGTCATGTAGTACTGTCCTGCGATACTGGTCTGGTATTCCTGTGGTACTGTCCTGCGATACTGTCCTGTAGTAACTTTCTGTAGTACTTTCCTGTGATACTGGTCTGTGGGATTCCTGTAGTACTGTCCCCTCATACTGTCCTGTGATACTATCCTGTGATATGCCTGTGATACTGTCCTGTAGTACTAGTAGTAGTGTGGTAGTGGTTGTAGCGGTTGTGGTGATCATGTCCTGTCATACTTCCTGCCTTACTTATGCGGTTATTACCACAGGAAGTATCACAGGACACGGACCTGTTGTACTCCTGTTGTACAGTTCTGTGGTACCATCTCAAATTACGTGCACGTAATTCCTTTAGTAGTTTCCTGCGATAATTCCTGCGGTATATATTACAGAGTATTGCATGATTTTTTGTAAGGCCCCCCCAGTTTAAACCACTCTTCTTAACACACTTAGATATATTTTCAACCATGATGTCATTTGGCTCTTTATTTCTGTACTTTTTCGATGTAATTGTGATTTGTCATCTCTTGCAAATCTGTACAAAAATCAACACCTAATGCATTTGTCAAATACTAATGTTAAAATTTCGATCAATAAGTATCTTTTCTCTATTTTCATAGCCCTATCCAAATCGCTCGTGTCTTATGAATATTAATTCTAACCGAGAGATCGCTGCATATTCAACTAAAATATTTAATGCGATATTCAATTCCGAAGAGGTACCGTTAAACATAAATAAATTATCATTTGCATACTGAATTAATTTCAAAGTTTGGTCCAATATTCTTATTCAATTAACAAACCTTGTTTCTTAAATAGAATAAAAACAATCTGTCGACTCTCTTCTTCTATTTCTGTATATTGAAAAGTTAAAGAAAGAAAAAAAAAAATTCAAGTGTTTTCCATAAGTGGATCCAGAGGGAAGGGGCGAGGGGCCGGCCCTCCCCCCTCCCCATTGGCAGGGGCAAAACAAAATAATAAAAAGGGAAAAGAGGAAAACGAAGGAAAAAGGGAAAAAAGAGGAGGAAGATGAGTGAATGAAATAAGGTGAGTGAAAGACTTTTTGCACTATTAAATAGGGATTATGAGATTATTGTATATTTAGGTTGTTTATATAGCTAAGAAGTGATTTTTGGAGCACCCCTTCAAAGAACTCAGACTTGTTGCAGAATGGATATGCGCTAATAAACTTTCCCTTAACATAAAAAAACTCAAGGTATGTTTTTCGGTAACTTTATTTCACAGTTACCCGGTAATGTTTACATTAATAATACTGTAATAAATATAGTTGATTCGTTAAAATTTCTTGGTCTTATTATTGACAATAAAATTTCTTGGAAAGAGCATAATTTGAATTTAAGTAAAATGCTTGCGAGGAATGTTGGGGTAATCAATAAACTAAAATCGTCATTTTCTATGCATATTTTGAAAGGTTTGTACTCAACACTTATCCTACCTTATCTGAACTGAATATATATATATACTTATCTGAATATAACAATAAATTGTTATAGATTATCGGATAAATTGTTAATTAAAAAACGGGTATTGCGAATAATTTGCCATTCTGACAGGTTAAGTCACACAAATATTTTATTTTTCAACAATAAAATATTAAAGGTGCATGATTTATATAATTTCTTTTTAGGGTGTTTTATGTTTCAATTGAACTCAAATGCTCTTCCTCATGCTTTTACATCACTATTCCAAAAGAATCAACATTTGCATACTTATCCTACCCGACAGTCGTCATTCTTTCACTTGCATAGGTTGAGAACAATACTTAGGAAAAGGACAATAGTATATACTGGTCCAGTTTTTTTGGAATTCCTTGGATATGACACTTAAGCAACTACAAAATTATAATATTTTCAAACATCACTTGAAAGCAAAGCTTCTTCTTCGATATAATGAAACAAACTGAAATTGCTCTTTATTGGCATGCTCTATTGTATTTTTGTCCACAGAGCTTATCAAGAACTTTCTTAAATTCTGTTGGATGGCAGCTGCTTGCTTTATTTCTGTTGTTCTTTTATTTCTTCGTTTCTTTCTTTCTTTTGTCACGTTTCCGTGTTGTGTTGTTTTTGTCGGTGTAATTTGATTTATAAGATGTTGTCACGTGTATTATTATTAAGTAGTTATATCAAAAGCAATACATAAAAAAGGGAACCTTATCTACAAGCATTCTGCTTCTAAGGTTTCCTCCACATTTCCGTTTTATGTACTTAAACATGTATTAATATGCATTGATTAAGAATGCTTGCTATTTACACTTATATTGTCTACGTGTGTAATGGTTGCTCAGCTTAGTTATGTAAGTTATCAAAGTTTTGTAACATAACGAATTTATGGAAATAAAACCTAAATGAAAAATGAAATGAAAGAAACAAAGACTAGCTTTCAGCGGCCGGTCGGGGAAAATTTGGGTGAAAAATATCGCCCCCCATTTGCGTAAGCGGGATCCGCCCCTGGTTTTCTTAAATATTGTACAATAAATTAACATATCTCTATTTAGATTTCGGTATAAATTGTAAAATCGATGAAGATAAATAAAGAGAATTTTGCGTGGTGATATTATTTTCAATTCAAGGTGTATTAAGAACATAAGTCCCAGCCAAATGGCTGAATTGGTAATTTTTACAAGGTGCGAACAATTCCAAACATTAAAAAGCAGTAACCTTTGTAAACAAAAATAAAACAACTGACTCGGGAAACATGTGTATAGTTAATAAGACAAGAATGCTAAGGCAATGAAAAATATTATACACGTACTTTAATAAGAAAACGAGGGAAGCGATTAATTAAGAATATCAAAACTAAATAAAGAAGTTGTAAAAGAGCATGCCCGGAAAGCAGTAGATGGCAGGTTCGAATCTCACTGGTTCCAATTTTTTCTGACTTATGATTTATGATTTTCATACAGATCGAGCATACTGATCTTATGATTTTCATTACAGATCGAGCATACTGATCTTAAACAAATAGGAGTAATGCCGAAAATTCATTAAACAAATTATAATTTCCTCCTATAAAAGCCTCTTAATTTGCTATCTATTGTCCACGGCGGACGGCCTCTGAATAGTAATGAGTCAGAAAGAAGAGGATCGAGGGTATTTGAATTCCAGTTCATCGTGGCTTAGCCGTGAACCAGAATAGCCTGGTGGTTGAGTCGCTGCCCGGAAAGCAGTAGATGGCAGGTTGGAATCCCACTGGTTCCAATTTTTTCTGACTTATGATTTTCATACAGATCGAGCACACTGATCTGAAGCACCATCAGACAAGTTTAATCGAGACTGACCAAAATTTCAGCATTTAGTGTATTGATTATATTGCTCATCATTTCCGTTGAAAACATACCTCAATAAATTTATATCTGTAAAGGAAATTGGTCTTACCATGTAGGCGATTCGACTTATTCTCAATCAATTCTATTCTAAATTTATATCAATATAGAATATGTGTAAAGTGAAAAGTATCAACTTAACTGTTGTGATGTTGCCATGTGTGCTTTTCGTGTGCTTTTCGTATGATGGTGAATTTCTCAATCTTTTTTACGAAATGGTCTATATGTTTTCATACACCAAAAGAAAAAAAAAATATCCAGGATGTGTGCCTGTACATGTTTTGGATGTGTGCCTGTACATGTTTTGGATTGTTTTGGTTTTAGCCTGTTTGCCGAAGTAAGTTTAATACTTCCAATCGATTACTAGCACTTATAAATTTACCAACGAAATTTACATCAATATAGTGATAAAAAAGTACCAAGTTATTTTTGTAATGTTACCATGTATGGGTTTCGACTTATGGTGAATTTCTCAACCATTTTGTATTGAATGGACAACATTTTTTCATTCATTAAAGTACATAATGATTCAAAATATGTAATGGCTGAAGAAATACTTACAATCGATTGCTGGAATTCACTCTTGAGAAAATAACTTTCATGATTAATGGCTTACTATTTGATTTCCAGCAATCGATTGCTGCCAAGTTCACCATTACGTACACTCTTTGCATTCTGGACGGCTTGATGCCTGATTTATTTTTTGCCTTTTGTGATATTGCAATCTTTTAAATTAATACATAACAAAATTTAACATTACAACACAGGTAAAGTCAGTCGAACTTGTGCAACCGATTACAGGTAGTTACATGTACTTTGCTTTGTTTATAATAATGGATACTAAATTTAAGAAAAAAAAAATCAATGTTAAAGTGTCAGTGACCTTACTCATTATGATATTTTTGTGTACGTAATCGTTGAATGATCTATGTAGCTATACTTGTTAGGTACTGTATATAGCTAATTATTGTAATGTTGTAGGAAAAAAACAATTTGTCTAATTTATTTTCAATATACGAAAGAACCTTTAAATACTTTTTGCTGTCAATATTCTTGCATGTACATGCTCAGTGGTATTTATTTTAAATCACTTTAGTATATAACTGTCTCTGTATCCATTTTTCTCAAAGGCATTGTACTAGCCTTGCCTCGCACCACATGTTTGCTTAATTTCGTTAATTGTAATCCAACAAGAAATACTCTTTAATACCTGTACTGAATTTAATCGATCTGTTACCCGCAATTTTACACTGCATGTATTCCGATTTTTACTATTCTTTTTAATTTATGTTTGGTTCTTTGACTAAGGTTTATCGATAGATTTTTATAGAATTATTTAGACAGGTTTCATTTCTTTATTCACTTTTGTGATTACAACAATTCTGGTTCTACTTTCTGTTAACGTTAAGGTGGCCAGATGCTCGCAGGTTAGGACTTCATTGACCTCCCGTATGATTTGCTATCATTGTCATCATCATCATTACCACCACCACCATCATCATCATCATCATCATCACCACCACCATCATCATCATCATCATCATCATCATCATCACCACCACCATCATCATCATCATCATACTGTTCCGGCACAGAAAATTTACATACAAATCAGTTATCATATCTTCGATCTTAAAATCTTGGTAATATCGTTTTTTCTTCACGAGTAATGACATAGACATTTTTTCTATTTTCAATACAAACAATGCATCATGTAATAAATATTACTCAACTGAAGATTTTACTTCTAAATTTAGAGACACAGAACACAAATTCAGTTTGCTTCACGTTAATGCCAGAAGTTTGAACAAAAACTTTGAATCATTGGAATCATTACTCTTTACTCTAAATAATTTCAAATTCTCCATTATCGGTGTCACGGAAACATGGCTTCATAATAATTCACCTAACATATTCAACTTGCAAAACTATAATCTTATAAGGCGAGATCGTGAAGATCAAAGAGGAGGTGGTGTAGCATTTTACATCAATGAACATTTGCAGTTTGAAATAAGAAAAGAAATATCATTAAAACAAAGTGAAACTCTATTCTTAGAAATCATGAAGCCGAAAGGCAAAAATATAATTATTGGATTAGTTTACAGACCCCCTCATGGCAATGCAAATTTATTTTGCGAAGAGCTTGAAATATGCCTTCATACCATAACAAAAGAAGATAAACAAATATATCTAATGGGTGATTTTAACATTGACCTGTTATCCCAAAATAATGACAACGATTTATTCCTACATACTATGCATTCATTTGGTTATTATCCCCACATAGATCAACCGACCAGAATTGATAGCCATTCATCAACACTTATCGACAACATATTTTCAAACATACTAAACAGAGATACTTCCAGCGGACTAATAATATCTGATATAGCTGATCATTTACCGGTTTTCTTATTATGTGATAATGATATTTCAAAAGAAAATTCACCTAAATCTACAATGTATAGTAAAGAATCCCCAATAAATATTGAATCGTTTAAAAGTGATCTTGCGATTGAGGAATGGTTAGATGTATTTAATGAGTCAAATTCAGATATTGCTTACACAAATTTTAACCAAAAATTGCAGAAATATTACGATAAAAATTTTCCTCTATCACCTATCAAAAAAAAGAAAAGCAAAAATGCCATGGATTACTAAAGCTATTCTACGATCCATACATACCAGAAATAAACTATACAAGACATTTTTAAAGAACCCTTCTATTCAAAACAAAAATAAATATAAAACTTATAGAAATAGACTAACCAATATAATTCGGGCTTCTCGCAAATTGTTTTATTCCGAGAAACTTAACAAAGTTAAATCAAACATGAAAGCCACATGGGAGATCATCAATGATTTGATTGGCAAGAAACCCAAAGTATTACCTAAAGACAATTTCACAGTTCATGCTGCTGCAATAAATTCAGATGATGTAGCTGATACCTTTAATTCCTTTTTCGTTAACATAGGACCCTCTTTGGCAAACAACCTTGCCAGACCAAACCAAAGTTTTGCAAAATTTCTTCCCACACCCATCAATTCTTCCCTATTCTTTAACCCCACAAATGTTCAGGAAATAATTGAAATAACAAAAAATCTCAAATCCAGCAAATCAAAGGGATATGATAGAATTAGTACTTTCCTTCTTAAGCAGATCATACATTATATTGTCACTCCATTGTGTCATATTTTTAATCTGTCGATCAGCACCGGTAAATGTCCAGATCCCCTTAAAATTGCAAAGGTAAATCCTGTTTTAAAAAAAGACAATCCACATGAAATAACAAATTATAGGCCTATTTCTATTCTCCCCAGCATATCCAAAATATTAGAGAAGATTATTTACAAAAGACTTTATAAGTTCCTAGATACTTTTCAGTTTCTAAATTCAAACCAATATGGATTCAGGAAAGGGCATTCAACTGATCAGGCTTTAATACAAATATACGATAAAATTACAAATGCAATGACAAATAAAGAACACATAATAGGAGTATTCATGGACCTAAGCAAAGCATTCGACACTCTTGACCACCAGATTTTACTTAAAAAACTTGAAAATTATGGAATTCGGGGAATCACACTATCATGGTTTGAGAGTTATTTGACTGATAGAAAACAATATGTCACTCACAATAATATTTCTTCTAATTTTCAGACAATAAAATGCGGAGTTCCACAAGGATCGATCCTTGGCCCCCTACTTTTCCTTATATATATTAATGATTTGACTACTGTAACGCCTTTATTATCATTTGTATTATTTGCCGATGACACAAACATTTTTTGTTCACACACTAGCTTAGAAACTTTAGTAGATACATTTAATCGTGAATTACCTAAACTATCTTTATGGTTTAAATGTAATAGGCTATCACTTAATATAGACAAAACAAACTTTATGTATTTTAAGCATACAAGTTCACATATTACTGAGTTTCCATACGACATAAGCATAGATAATATTCCACTCAAAAGGAAAAAAGAAACAAAGTTTTTAGGTGTCACAATAGATGAAAATTTAAATTGGAATGAACATATACGTTGTATAACTACTAACATCTCCAGAAACGTAGGTGTACTTTACAAAATGAAATACATAATTCCTCATACTACACTCGTTTTACTCTACAATTCATTGATATTGCCGTATATATCGTACTGCAATATAGTTTGGGCAACGTGTGCAAAAACTAAAATTAATACAATATATTTATTACAGAAAAAAGCAATTCGAATTTGTACTAATTCGCAATATTTATCACACACAAATCCATTATTCCATAAACTAAAGACTCTAACTATTTTTGACATAAATTCATTTCAAAGCTTACTGCTTATGTTCAAATACGTAAATAACATGCTCCCACCTTCATTTCACAATTTTTATACTATGAACACATCTATTCATTCATACCCTACGCGGAACTCTTCTAATTTCCATTTAATCAACCCCAAATTGCTTATTGCGCAGAGATCCATAAGACACCATGGTCCTGATTTGTGGAACTCTCTACCAGAATCTATAAAAAGATCCACGTCCCTTTACTCATTTAAAGCAAACGTTAAATCCATGTTGATATCAGAATATTTGAAGTAAAATTTCTGTGTCGTTGTGTCATTAAAGCATCATCACCATCATCATCCTCTCCATCACCTTCATCTTCACCATTTCACCGTCATCTTCATCCTTATCATCTCCATCTTCAATGCTCAAATTAGATTACTGCTGTTTTTCATAAAATGTACTGTGTATCGATTCTGCTGTATTAATGTATTATATTAATCAATGAGTTTTAACCTGGGGTTGTCATTTTTTTCAAGCAATCTGCTTATGATGACAATCCTTCTCCTGCAAATTGTAAATGTTAACTAATTTGGTATGAGATCAATTTTGTTTGTAATGATAATTTTAGTACATTTAGTTATGATTCATGCCAAAAAAATTATCAATATACTATGTTTGTTATGTTATGGAAAATGTATTCTATACGAATGATGTAATTGCAGAAGTAAACAATAAAATAAAATCAAATCAAATCTTATGATTTTCATTACAGATCGATCATGCTGATCTTAAACAAATAGGAGTAATGCCGAAAATTTGTTAAACAAATTATAATTTCCTCCTATAAAAGCCTCTTAATTTGCTATCTATTGTCCACGGCGGACGGCCTTTGAATAGTAATGAGTCAGAAAGAAGAGGATCGAGGGTATTTGAATTCCAGTTCATCGTGGCTTAGCCGTGAACCAGAATAGCCTGGTGGTTGAGTCGCTGCCCGGAAAGCAGTAGATGGCAGGTTCGAATCCCACTGGTTCCAATTTGTTCTGACTTATGATTTATGATTTTCTTACAGATCGAGCACACTGATTTTATGATTTTCATTACAGATCGAGCATACTGATCTTAAACAAATAGGAGTAATGCCGAAAATTTGTTAAACAAATTAAAAAAAAATGTATATTATACAATTATCTGATCAGGCGTTGGAGAGTATGTCTTACCGTTACTATTGATTTTTATATTGTTCTTGCCGAAACCAATGATAACCCGTACTGCACTTATAGGAAATTCAACCTTCCGCATACTTGTTAGTTTCTTCGAAACTCCTCCCAAGCTTTATCCATGTTTTGCGCTGGTACTTCAATCTTTAAGTAATCATGATTTTTCTCTGTCGGATGTCGATCTCTGTACCATTGTGGTCGGTGAATAATTTTGATGCCCATCTTGTTCAATAATATACCACAATACACGTCGTCAAACGGTACCAATGAGGGTGTTTCTCGGGAAATCAGAAACAGTTTTAACACAACATCCTGTGATATAACATACCCATGTCCAAATGGAAAGGGGGGATACGTCTTTTCTGGGTAGAACTCTTCAGGTACATACCATTTGCTTTCACTGTTTCGGTGTGGTTTATAACCAACTCCCCTTGTTCCGATTACCATCTGAGAGCGATCCGATTTTGGTATCGCGTTGAGGTCGTTGACCAGTGTTACTATATCAATCACCACGTCATCATCCATCGTCATCAAAAACTCACTACTACAGTAGTTAATCATCCACTTAAACCCCATAATGAGCTTTATAGTCAGGTTATAATAATGATCCAGGAAGCCTACTCTCAGGATGTCTGCATGTGTTTCAGACTCCATATAAACATCATCTCTTTCCTCCTGCGATTCCGATTCCCCCAATATAAACACCACTCTGGCTGGCAGGTTAACATTTTCTGCCCCTTTTATATACGTCCGTCTGGCAGCATCTCTGCGTTGGATATTTCCCGGTGCAGACTTTACTAAAACAAGTAACGTGATATTGTTGTCCTTTCCGATCTTGCATTTTTCAACAGGGTTGATAAGAAAATTATATATATCTAACTTAGCTCCTGGTCTCCAGTTTACATTTTTCCTCCAACCGAGGAGGGGCATCGAAGTTCTTCGTTCTGAATGAGATATGTCGGTTGCATGCATATTTTTAATCACGCTTTTGTTAATTGCACTTCTTGGCATTATCAAACTTTCCATATGTACTTCTTGATACCATATACTTTGGAAGATGAATAATCCAATTATGCCCAAAACGTTTATCAAAAGCATCAATGATTTACGTCGTGAAATATTCAATACGGCCATGATGAGGCAGACAGGGAAAAATTGCCCAATTGCTCGGCATTAGTGGGATCAGAAAGAATTGTCAGTGTTATTATTTATCGAAATCAGTCCGCAGATATGTCCGATGATAACTGTTCCAACGTTATCGGTGGCAGCAAACGATGGTGGTCACCGAAGCAATGTTCGTGGTAGGTTTGTTAGCGCTAGCAAGTCACTTAAAACATGTACAAATCGGCCACTAACAACATTCGAAGAATCTCCGAAGAGAAAGATTTGTTATATATGCCGCCGTTATGCGCGAGTGTTGTCAAGAAAGCTGTGTGCGTAATGATGATTTAAATGATTCGAGTTGGTTGGAGTTTACATTTCAATTTTATCAATGATATTCAACAAATAACTATTAATTTTGGATTTTTTTATTGACTTCTGCATATTAAATATTGTGTGGGTAAGCTATCTCTTGATACCTGTTGTTGAACAAGTGTAAACTTTATCATATGATATCCCATACGTTTTATGTATCCGACCTCGGAACTTGTAATGAGTGAAATGTGCTTTTTTAAATTCTGAATAGGTAAAAATTTTATTTTTGGGCACTCTTAGTATGCTCCTCGGTCAAACTCAAAGAAATGCACTGCAGTGAAATTAATTCTGTTCCAATTAGTAAAGCCTGCCTTGCGTGTAAACGGACCTCTCCTCTGCGGTCCATAGATGTCGCCTATGTTATACCGGAAAACGACTCGTACCTCGGATAGCATGTTAAATATGGGTCCCGTATATAGAGGGAATCACCACCTTCGCACGTGAAGAAGCCACTGCAGTATTTAAATCTGCCAGTACCGGCGGGATAGAAACGCTAGCAGTGCATGAAAGTGTTGTTAGTGCTAACAAGTCACTAACAAATCAGTCATTAACACCACGAGCAGAATGAACACACAGAAAGCAATGTTAGGCACAAGTGTTATTAGTGGGTTTGAGCCATAGAGTTAGGCAAAATCTATGACACAGTATTGATCTATGTTTGGATAGATAAAGGGTGAGGGGCCCTCATCCCATAGGCTCAATGTACTATTCCCAGTAAACCGGGCTCGAATTTACTACGTTGCTCTTACTTTGTGATGAAATTGTACCGCGGTGTTAATTACTGAATTATGATTATTTCATCAATATTCATAGACCTTAATTTTGATGAAAAATGTTTTATCAACGGCAAAAATCAATAACTCGTCGGCTATCATCCGAACCGTCGTATCCACATACGACTTTGAAAACCCATTTCAGAGAAAATCGACTTCAAAGTTTACTAGAATTTTCGCACTTGGTTCTCCAGCCTTACAACATGTTCATTGCTATTAAAATACATGGTTGGAAAGGCCAAGACAATTGCTTGACAATGGTATCCTTACTTTTACACAAAACCAAGGATCAAAGAAAATATCGCAAAAGAACTCCGTGCTTGTAATTTTGGTTTGAACCGTTTAGATTTCCCCAGTACAAAAGCGCCATAGGAAATACAATTGAACCCCGACTACGATTTCTTATTTTTTTATGAATGTTGGCAAGATTTCAGACTCATTTAAAAACGATGCTTTTGTTTGGAATCATCCTGACACCATCTATACCTTTACATTCCAGTGTGTCACTGGTGAAAAGGTAACAAAGATCCTTTCACAGTTGCCGAGTGGCTCTAATCTCGACATTTTAAATTTATATACCAAACTATTAAGTATAGCGGCTCCTTTTATAAGTGCATCATTGAGTGTAATCTTTAATGAAAGCCCGTCTAGCGGATCTATACCAGATGACTGGAAGATCGCTGGAACCACTCCAATTTATAAAGGTAAAGGGGATTTGGATGATATGACAAACTACAGGCCAGTATCTGTTGTATGCCATTTGGCGAAGTTGCTCGAAAAAGAGGCACAAAGTCAGTTTCTTTTTTTATCTTAAAAATTACAATTTCATAAACATATGCAGTCAGGCCGCAGCGCCCGGACAATCGCACGTATTTATACAACTCGTATGCACGAAAATGTTGTCTCTGCATACGTAATGAGCAATGACAGACCTGGATTCGCAATAGAATAACTCTGGAAAGAAATTACACATTTTCATGAAATCTTCGGGGTTATGGAGATAAAACTATGAAATTTCATTTGTCTAAAGAAAAATCTTAGGTGAATTATGGAAATACTTGAAAATATAAAAGATTTAACGGAGCCAAAAGTGTATTGCTACTCGTTTACAAAACATCTTGAAAATTAAGTTCTTTATACACGATTCACCGAAATAATAGCTTCAGAGTATCAATAAACCTTCTTTCTAGCAAACAACACCCATAATGTAATATTCTACGATCTATACCAGTCAGAAGCTAGCAAAATATAACCAGTGTTCCCAAAGGCCGAAGGAAAAATTGTACGCCGTACGAACGCGATGTTTTGATTGGCATCCCGCCTGGGGTTCACCCACCATGCTTCGCACGAGTTGCGTATAATTGCGAGCTAGGAAAACAGTGCGCACCCGCCGAGTGTCCATTGTGATTAACCGTACGGTGTATTTTATAGTGAGTGTACCCCCGCTACCAGAAGCCCTCCGACTTACGCCATTGTACCACTCGTTGACTATTGTGTCTGTATCACTTTTGGAAGCGAGTCGTCGTCTCGGGGACTTTTTAGCAGGGTGTTTTAGAAGTTATTGTATTTGTCTGTTTATATTGCCATCTTAGTGTTCTTCGTATATGTACTGATCGATGTTTGATACTGTTTTTTTTTATACTCCAAAAAGTGATCAAGGAATGAAAATCAAAGTTCAACACCACAAATTCACGTATACATGTAGTTTAAGCAACTTTATTTTACCCATGATGATACAGCCATACTATTGGCATGAAATTATTAAATCTCTTTGGTAAGTCGCAACTTTAATCCAATACAGAGATGGATCCCGATAAAAGGGCACAAGCCCCCCCCCCCTTCCAAAACCCCAAATGATTTTTTTTTTTTTTTTGGGGGGGGGCTTGACAGTAATAAATAAAAAAAATGAAAATTACACCCCCCCTTAGGCTCAACATGCACACAATGCACTTTTTATTCTGAAAATACACCCTTGCTTTGTAAATCATATTTCTAAAGCGTCATTGAGAAAATCATTTTAAAAACTCCCCCCCCCCCCTCTCTCTGAACGTGTTTCTTTCTCCCCATTTCCCTTTGTTTTCCTCACTCTTCTTTTTCTAGAATCTCTTTCTCATGCACTCTCACCTCTTATATTTTTATTATTTTTTCTTCCCTCACACACACTCGATTCTCGACCACACATAGGCCTATCAATTGAAAAAATTATGGGTAAATCAAGCACAAAAAAGACCGGTGTACTAGATGGAATCAAACCCCAAATGATTTTTTTTTTTGGGGGGGCTTGACAGTAATAAAAAAAATACACCCCCCCCCTTAGGCTCAACATGCACACAATGCACTTTTTATTCTGAAAATACACCCTTGCCTTGTAAATCATATTTCTAAACCTTCATTGAGGAAATCATTTAAAAACTCCCCCCCCCCTCTCTCTGAACATTTTTCTTTCTCCCCCTTTCCCTTTGTTTTCCTCACTCTTCCTCATGCACTCTCACCTCTTATATTTCTGTTATTTTTCTTCCCTCACACACACTCGATTCTCGACCACACACAGGCCTATCAATTGAAAAATTATGGGTAAATCAGGCACAAAAAAGACCGGTGTACTAGTTGGAATTAAATAATGCTCCAAATGGCAAGACAACTTTTATTAACAGCTGACAGTGGATGAGTATGCTTGCAAAAAACATGAATACATTTAAAATACTGTACATCTCTTGTGTGAATACCTGACTTGTCACAATTTACATGAGGTATATGAATGCTGGAAAGGTTATCGTATGGGCCCTACCAACTGGTGTTTAAAAGGAATGTTTGTACACACTTCTTTCTTTACTACTTGTACTTCACACACAAATTTAAAACTTAAATCGTTCTAGAGAAAACAACTTAAATAATACATACAAAAAATACATGAAAAAATATAACCTTTTCATAGTAACATAACAAGTTTAAGAATAAACATACTCTTTATAAAACTTTGTATAAGAAGTCGTTCAAGGTAGAATACAATCAATACACTATGCTTAAAAAATCACATACTTTCATACAATATACTGTATTGTAAAAAGAAACATATACCAGTAGTCCAGTACATTTGTTTTTCAGATGTCAATTCTCAAGTATGTGTACTCTATCTGCACTGGTTATCTGGAGCGAAAAAAAAATACATGTACACTTGTACACTATAACTGTGACTAAGATTGATGTATCCATAGTATTATTTCTTCATGTCACAATGTCTACCTTCAAGTACCATCTTTATTGATACTGTACATGGCAAGATACCTCTTGTACTTGCATTTAAATTCTTAAAAGCAAGAATTCTAGCACTTTCTTTGGCAATTTCTTTTAAATAGAAACAAAATAAAAGAGACAACTTAAATGTGATTTGCATACACATTTTTACATGAAAACTACATAAAAGAATATATCATATACCTTTTCTGAAATAAATTATGTAACAAAAATACATAATGTTGAAAGAAGAGATGTTGTTCACATATTCCCTTTTTGGTTCACACACATGTCAGAGAATATTTGCTAGAATATTTCCTGATAAAACAAGTAATCTTAGAATGTACTTTGGCAAACTTTTAGATACAAAAAAAAAAAATATGTTGTTGTAAAGTGAATGAGCTATACATGCATACATCTCTTTGAAAGTCATGCATGAAACACAATTTGGACATCATGTGAGGCTTGAAAAATAACATAAAAGAATGAAAATAAAATGACTGTGATGCATATTCTATAAAATATAGAATTAAACTTCAGCCAGAAAACCAAACGATGGTTAAATATAAAACATCAAGCATCATATTTCCATATCTCCATATTCAGAGTCCGTGCTTTCTCTGTCATATTCTTTTGACAGTATATCAACTTCCAAGCCACTTTCAATGTCTTCATCATAAAGGATACTTAAAGTACTGCTCACAATAGAATCATCATCATCCTCAACATCGTCATCATCATCACCATCAACATCGTCATCATCATCACCAGCATCATCACGATCAGCTGAATACTCTGCTATGGTGTCACATGTCAGTGTAGATTGCATTGGTATAGTTACATTAGGAACATTTTCACAGTGTTTGCATCTACAACCAGGGCCACATTTTCTTTTATCTTTAACACATTTACAAAGCCTATTTATACATTTGCTCTTAGAACAAGCACAGCCTCGAGTAAGGTATATAACATTTTCTCTAATGCGATTGATATTTTCTTCTGTATCCCAAATAATACTGACCTTGTTCTTATCATCTTGATTTGTTACATTATATCCATTAAAAGAAATGTTTGGGGAAATAAAAATTGGAGAATTAACTTTATCCCATACTGTTGATACCCAACAACTCCTTAACCAGTGAAGGTTCAAAGCAGAATTAGAAGGGAGCAGATCATCTTCATATTCACCTTTCCATGAAGCTAAACGTACTATATCCAGAGCCTTATGATGCCGTGACATAATATCAGAATCTTCTATGCTATTGTACAGATCAATAATCGAATTGTAATTATGAAGACAAGAACGGTTAACATGGTAATATATGCACATAATAAGGCGATAAAAAGACATTAAACCATCATCTGAATTAACATTCAATTCAGTTTGAGCTAAGTGACCTTGTGTATTACTGTAGCATCCAGTAATAAAATGAGCACGTTGGAAAAACAATTAAAAAAGGTAGGGTTCCCTATATGCGCAAAGTATGAAACAAAATCACAACCTGATGTGATATATAAAACCTGTATAATCTTCCGAACATTTAACTGTTTATTTATCAAACTTGCCAAATCAGAATCATGGTCACATGCAGACTGTAATGAATTGAGATTAAGATATTTTTCATCTCCTGCTCGGGCACTATATTGCACTGTGACATGTTTATTATCAAAGTTCAAGGGAAGTCCTATCATACCGATATCTCGATCAATAGAATATATGAGAATATTATTGCAAGGAGTATCATTTACATGTAACCAAATCTGTGTATCGCTTTCCTCGTGATTATGGACAATATTATGATGATCAATGCCTTGCTCACTTTTTGAAACACCTGTCCACTGACTAGAACTCTCAATTCCGACATAAAAATCCTCCAGAAGTAATAAAAACTCTACCGCTGTTTATTTCAATATAATTTTTACAAGCTCAATAAATTTATTAGACAAAGAGCGACATAAGGTGTGTTTATTCTGGCGAACTTTAAGAAAATTATTCCATTGGTTTGGAAGAGGGACTTTGTCATCAAGTGACTCATAAAAATAACATTCTTCTTCAGTTTTATCTCTTCTGCTACGTTCTACATCTTTTGGAGAAATACCCTGTTAGTCTAGGAGCCAGGGGGCTTTATTCAGAATTTTTGGTGGGGAAGGTTTGACAAGCTTATCCGGGGTAAAATTGTGCGCTGATTCCAAAAATGCCACTCTTATTGACCGTACTCACGCCATTTTGGTCATTTTGGCCAAATTTTGGCCAAAAATGACCATTTTGACCACTCTTTGGAAAATGGTCCCTTAACAGACTGCTTTTGTAGCCACATGCAATTAAAAGGATCTATCTTAAGTAAAAATGCACACAGGTTCCGGATAAAGTGCTTTCATTTGCCAAATCACAATAGCAGTGGTCATTTTGGCCATAATTTGGCCAAAAATGACAATTTTCATGATTTCTTGGCCGAAATGTGTGACAAATATTGATCAGAGCTACGACTGGATGTTTTTAGAAATCCACATTTATTTTCAAAATGTGCGCTGGATCATAACAATCAACCTCATGTAATTTATTCCGTCAGTTTTGACCTATGAGGGTCATTTTGGGTACTTAAGACATAAATGACCATTCGCGCAATTTGCAATATTAACTGTTCAAATAGGCAGGAAATTGAAGTCTTCAGCATGTTTTTTCTTCTTCCCTCATAAAATGAGAAGGCATGTAAATGTCCTTTAAGTGTAAAATTTTATGCTGATTCCAAATATATCATTCATAATAACCCTATTTAATAGCTTGTGGTAATTTTGACCACTTATGACCCTCAAAATGGCCAATGACATAGGTTCATTTTACCCCCAAATACTTCGAACGTTACCAGAACCATTACAAGGTGTACTGCGACACCTAACATTGGTGTGTTAATCCTTTAAATTGAACATCTCACAAAGTATTTTGACCTTATGTAATTTATTCCATCAGTTTTGACCTATGAGGGTCATTTGGGGTACTTTATACATAACTGACCCTTTACGAAGTTTTGCATAATAAATTGCACATATACATGTAGGCAGGAATTTGAGGTCTCATAGCGTGTTTTATCTTCTTCCCAATATAAAATGCAAATGCGTTCCAAAATCCATCCTGTGTAGAATTTTATGCAGATTCCAAATATATCAGTCTTATTGGCCCTATTCAATAGCGTATGGTTATTTTGGCCACTTATGGCCCTTAAAATGACCAATGACATCAGATCATTTTACCCCCAAATACTTCGAACGTTACCAGAATCGTTACAAGGGTGTGCTGCGACACCTAACATTGGGGTGTGTTAATCCTTTAAATTGAACATCTCAAAATTATTTTGACCTCATTCCATCAGTTTTGACCTATGAGGGTCATTTTTGATACTTTAGACATAACTGGCCATTCGCACATAGGCAGGAATTTGAGGTCTTCAGTGTGTTTTATCTTCTTCCCTTATAAAATGGGAATACATTTAAATGTCCCTTTTGTATAGAATATTATGCTGATTCTAAATATATCAGTCTTAATGACCCTATTGAACACCTAATGGTCATTTTGGCCACTTATGGCCATAAAAATGACCAATAACATCAGTTCAATTTATCCAAAATACCTCAATGTTACCAGAATCGTTACCAGGATGTGCTGTGACATCGAACATTGGTGTATTAATCCTTTAAAATATAATAACTGTGCAAATCGGCAGGAATTTAAGGTCTTCAGTGTGCTTTATCTTCCTCCTTTATAAAATGGGAATGATGCATATGTCGTTCTTGTGTAGAATTTCAAGCTGATTCCCAATATGTCAGTCTTAATGACCCCATTTAACAGATTATGGTCATTTTGGCCACTTTTTGGCCCCAAATGACCAATACCATCTGTTCAATACTTCAATTTATCCAAAAATACTTTGAATGTTACTATAATCGTTACAAGAGTGTGCTCTGACACCTAACACTGGTGTATTAATCATTTAAATTGAGTGTCCCAAAAATATTTTTGACAACCTTGGTCAATTTGGCCAGATTGTCCCCTGCCCAATGTGTATACTAAATTAGCCTATAGTGAACATAGTGAGGAGACAATTCAGGATTGTGTTAATATTAGCATCAATTATTGTTAAATTGGAAAAGTTTGAAAGCTTTGGGGTGATAATCAATGCAATGATTCCATATAAATCAGTGTTATTGGCCGAACTATTGGACTTTGTGGTAATTTTGATCACCTTTCCTCAATAATTTCTCGTGACCACACATTATTTGATTTAAAAAGGGCTCAAATGTTGCTTAATATTATTTTCAGCTTGAGCTACTACACCAATAAACCTTTACATCAAGTACACATAAGGTTGTTTGACCATGCACTTTGGTCATTTTCATGATTTTAGGCACATTAACCATTTTGTAATTCATGGAAACGAATTCAAGAATGATGTTAGTTAAGACATATTACAAAAACTTTCAGCACCAGATTAATACAATGATTTAGAATATATCAGTCTTAATGACTACTTAGTGGTCATTTTGGTCCCTACAATTAGCAATGACAATTACATGTATCAAAAGTATTCCAATGTTCTTGCTCTACATTTTTGTAAGATTTGTTGTATCAATCATAATCAATGACAAATTATTTAATTCAATATGATATTACTAATAGTACATATTCAAAATGTGACCACTTTGGCCACTTTGACCGTTTATCCAATGTGTGAATTTTGAAATAAACATGACTTAGCAGCAATTGTAGGTCTATGAACATGATGAAATGCGTAATCCCTTTTCATGGGAAATATTAAAGGCTCACCTTGAGTAAAAATTGTGCCAGATATCATGTGACTGTCTACTGTGGCCCCTTTGATCACTGTATGTTCCTAAATAGCCAGAATTATTTTCCTTCTTTAAAGTCAAATTGTACTGAGAATCATTACAAAGCAAAATAGGTCACAGTGAAGTTCACAAAGAGCTTTGACTATCATTCATTTTTACAATCTTTGTTTTTTCTTGTACAATGATGCACAACGCTCACATTGGCATGATTGGTGAGCAGCAAACTTACCCTTAATTCTTTTGAAGACGTACTGGGTAATAAAATACATTCTCCATATGAAATTATTCTCTGTGCCGAATTTTGGTCACTCTTTAACAATTTAGGGCAAGTTTTCCACTTTCAACTTTACCAATCATGCCAATGTGAGGTTTGTGAAACATTACACAAAATGGCAAAGGTAATAAAAATGCACCATGGTTAAATCTATTCGTGAAATCCACTTTGACCAATAGCTTTGTAATGACGCACCTTTGAGTTCAGGATTAGTGCCTTCCTCTAGAATATAGTTATCTGTATAATTTAAATAAAAAAGGAGGGAATGATGTTATGGCTACTCAATGACCACACAATAACCAAATGGTGAGGTATTTGGCACAATTTTTTTTAACTCAAGGTGAGCTTTTAATATTTCCAATCGAAAGGGATTGAACGCATTTCCACAATTGATCCTGTCATGTTTATTTACAAAATTCATACATGCGATAGATAGTCAAAATGGCCAAATTGGTTTCAAAATTTTGATAATGTGCTATTAGTCATATCATATTGAAATCAATAATTGATATAATACATCTTATTAACAATACGGAGCGACAACATCATTTGAGTCCTCTTTGATACATGCGAATGTGATTGGTCATTTTCGGGACCAAAAGCAACCAAAATGACCACGAGCTCATAAATGGTCATTAAGACTAATATATTTGGAATCATTAATCTACATTAATCTAGAAAAGTGTCTTAAAATAACATGTAAATGATGCTAAAGTGTCTCATTCCTGAATTTACTGCCCCATATATGTGGGGTTTCCATAAACATTTACTGTGTGGTCAAGGTGGCTAAAATCATGTAAATGACCACAGTGCCATGGTCAAACAACCTTATGTATGCACGATGTAAAGGATTTTATCACAATTATCGACACTCTTCACCGATTATTGGTAGCTCATGCTGATAATGATACTGACCAGCATTTGAGCCCTTTTTGACTCATCAAAGCATGCAAGGTCTCTCTCTTAGCTGATCTCTTCACTAATTGGAGATTCCTAGGGTCCATGGTCACTGGTCAATATTGAGGGAAACGTGGTCAAAATGACCACAGGGTCCAATAGTTATGGTCTGTGTGGAATAATTTCATTGATTTCCACCAAGAAGCTTTCAAACTTCCCCATTTAACAATAATTGATGCTAATATTAACGCAATCCAAAATTTCTCCTCACCATGTTCGATATCACCTGAATTAACATACACAATGAGCAGGGCTGACCGGGTGGGTCAAGGTGGCGAAAATGACCAAGGTAGTCAACTTTGGGGATGCTCAATTTTAAGGATTCATTCACCAGTGTTGGGTATTACAGCACACCCTTGTTAAACATTCGAAGTATTTCTGGATAAATTAAACTGATGTTATTGGCCATTTTAAGGGCCATAAGTGGCCAAAATAATCTAAAGCTGTTAAATAGGGTGATATATTTGGAATCAGTATCACATTTTACATAAGATGAACTTTTGAATGCAGTTATGTATAAAGTACCCCAAATGACCCTCATAGGTCAAAACTGATGGAATAAATTGCATGAGGTCAAAATACTTTTGAGATGTTCAATTTTAAGGATTAATACACCAATGTTAGTTGTCACAGTATGCCCTTGTAACGATTCTGGTAACGTTCGAAGTATTTGGGGATAAAATGATCTGATGTCATTGGTCACTTTAAGGGCCATAAGTGGTCAAAATTACCACAAGCTACTAAATAGGGTTATTATGAATGATATATTTGGAATCAGCATAAAATTTTACACTTGAAGGACATTTAAATGCCTTCTCATTTTATGAGGGAAGAAGAAAAAACATGCTGAAGACCTCAATTTCCTGCCTATTTGAACAGTTAATATTGCAAATTGCGCGAATGGTCAGTTATGTCTTAAGTACCCAAAATGACCCTCATAGGTTAAAACTGACGGAATAAATTACATGAGGTTGATGGTTATGATCCAGCGCACATTTTGAAAATAAATGTGGATTTCTAAAAACATCCAGTCGAAGCTCTGATCAATATTTATAACACATTTCGGCCAAAAAATCATGAAAATTACCATTTTTGGCCAAATTATGGCCAAAATGACCACTGCTATTGTGATTTGGCAAATGAAAGCACTTTATCTGGAATCTGTGTGAATTTTTACTTAAGATAGACCCTTATAATTGCATGTGGCTACAAAAGCAGTCTGTTAAGGGACCATTTTCCAAAGAGTGGTCAAAATGGTCATTTTTGGCCAAAATTTGGCCAAAATGACCAAAATGGCGTGAGTACGGTCAATAAGAGTGGTATTTTTGGAATCAGCGCACAATTTTACCCCGGATAAGCTTGTCAAACCTTCCCCACCAAAAATTCTGAATAAAGCCCCCTGGCTCCTAAACTATGTGTTCCTACTTGATCAAATAGGATCCTGACTTCTTTTACATTTTTCTTGAAAAAAGAAAACACCCATCTAGCAACCAAAAATTGTGCATATTCCTCAAATGTTTTTAGATTTTTCAGGGGAGAACTATATATTATATTCATGCCTTCTATAATTACACATGTATTAGACACAAACTTGAAAGACGGGGACACTATTTCATAATTAGACGAGTATCTTTTGTTAAAAAAGTCATAAAAAACAAATTTTGTACCTTTGTGTGGTTAACCATCCTGGTTACAAATAGCCTTTGGGTATTCTGCAAACTGACAAAGTTCAGAAATAGGAGTTTTAGTTTCTCGAGAAAAGGCGATTGATCTTTTGTAACAGCGGGTAATAAGTTTTTTTCTCCTTTTCAAGATCAGTTACTTTTTTCCGCCGTAATTTCTCTTTAGCAAATGTCTTTAATTGGAATTTTCTTTTCACAGGTTTTTTCACAGATGTATCATTTAGAATTCTGGTCTTACAGTAAGATTCATATGAATCTTTACCTATTTCCCTATATGACATGAGACTTTTTTGTTGTGCAGGGGTAGCTTGAACATTTGAGACAACATGATATAAACTGGCATCTTGAACAGAATGAAACATGGATGTTTTGCATACTGCATCATAATATAATTTGACATTGCTGAATTCAGACTGAAAAACTGACCAATTTAAATCCCTATGTAAGGTTTCACTATTTTTAATCCCTAATTGATCTTCAATTGTTCGCAATAATTGTGCTTGGTATTTAATACTACCTACTAACTGTTCCATGTGTTTTGGAAGACCACTTGACAATGCCATCTTACAATCCTTATTAATTAATCTCATGTGCCTCATCTAATGCTACAGATGAATAATTTGTTCCCTTGATATTTGACACAAAAGAACCATTCTTGAAATGGTCTAAAACATAACAAGCCAAGGCATGCAACGTACTTATATGTAATGATATTAAGCGTGAATAATTTTGTCGATCGAAGGCATGGAAAAGGGGAGCCATACTCTTAAGGGCAGCCATTCGTAAGTCCCAATTTCTTTCCTTAATGGCTATATATAAACTAATATATGCTAGCATGTCTTTTCGTAAAAAAAACATTCCAAAATCTAAAAGTTTCATATTTTTCAGACATATCACTGCAAAAAGTTGAAAATTCTTCCATGAAAGGAATCATTGTCACTTGTTTAAGGTTATTTTGTGCATCTACAAATTCATTCACCCCACTAAACTGGCCTTTATTGAAAGATAACTTTGATAAACAATCATTAATATCTGAAATAAACTTGTCATTGAAAATATCTATTTCCTTCCCAGCTCGATACTCCAAAAAGCATGATAATTGATTCATGAAGATTGCTTCATATACTTGCATTAAGATCCTATGGGTTCTTTTAAAGTTTGAACATGAGGCTAAGTTTTGTAATGTCAATTTTTTATAAGATGCTTTGGCAAAATCTTTCAAGCTAGCTTCCCAAAATACTTTAACTATCACTTCCTGGAAGTTTTTAAGAACATGCCAGTCTCCAAGAAAAGGAATAACCCAATCGAGTGATTGACCAAACTCATGCTTAAGATTATACAATAATTTAACAGTAGCACCGTCACCAGCAACAATTAAATGATTCATTTTTTCATTTATACAAAATGATTTCTGGAGGTGGAATAAGGCCTTCTTGATGGTAGATGGAGAGTCAGCTTTCTCGTTCAAAATATACAAATATGAACATTTTGATTGCTCAGTGTATTTGTCACCTTCTAATGCTAATTTAGATTTAAAACTAGGTATTATAGTGTTCTCTCCTGATTTTACAAATGTATATCTCTGTGCAATATAAATCACCATATTCAAGAGGATATCATCTGCAGATTTGCCCTCAGAATCAGATAAAAAGAAAATATCCTCACATAACTGGCTCCTTATATATGTTTTTTTATTGAGGAATAGAAATATCGCTTGTACTAGGAATATCACTATCTTGAAAAGTGGGCAATTTCCTGCGGACACTTGGTTTTTTTAATTGTTTATTTTCTGACGAAATATTACTATTTTCATTTGTATCATAACACCATACTTCAGATGAATTCAATTCCTCAGAAACTGGTTTTGGTTGCTGGGCCATAATGGAAGTGCCATGGTAACTTCGTGAAGAATCTGCTACTACTGCAGCAAAGGAAGCTATTTTATCGATATTGTCTATTGAAACACATGTTAAATAAGAAAGGTCAAGATTGGATAAAACACCTGAACCCTCTCGGATATCTTGAATCCTTTCCAAAAATCTTACTAAAGTGTCGTCAGAGCATGACAATCCTAATCTATTCATTATTTCTACCAATTTTGTGGAATGTGATATGCGTTTAATTACATTAGCAATAATGATGTGAAATGGATAGTTGTTTTCATCATTAAGAACAAATTGCATAAAAAAAATTAAAGCTATTCTCCTTATTTTTCTTTTTTGACCAGCTGTACTTTTATCACTAGGGAAATCCAAATGTTTATCAAGAGTAGAATATATCATTGTATTATTAACATATTTCAATTCCTCAGTACTGGCTGTTAGAAGACATATACAATTCCAAACATAGGGGTGAAAAGGAATATTAGCAGCCCCGAATTCAAAAGTTTGAAGTGAGAGAGGATTTGACAAAAAAACGTCATTTATATCCTTAGCTTGCTTACGAAGGTGAGTATTAAAAGTTGAACAAATGTCATTAAATTGAGAGACAACAAAAAACTTTCTTCTTTAGGCATATCATATGAAATATCAAGAGATGAATCTGTTTGCGATTCATATTTTTTTCTTTGACATCTTATTTTGGCACAAGAATTATGCCATGACTCAAGCATGTCAGGCACTGAAATATTACGCACGTATAAAAAGGTTCCCTTTTTTAGTGCCGATGTGTGAATGCACAAAATGTCAGAAAATCTATCAAGAATTTGGGATAATAACCATGGTTTTTACCTTAATGCCCTACCATAGAGAAGATCTCTTTTGCATGCTTTCTTCACAGAAACATTATAAAAATTAAATGCATCTGATAATAAGAAGCCGTTTTCAGCTTTGCATATTTCACTTACAAATATTAAAGTAGCATTTAAACATTTTGAAATGATATCTTTTATATCTGTTTCTTCAGAATCTTCTTCATATTGCATTGATACCTTCTGAAGTTCATTTTTAACATCATCAGGTGATTTTATTTGTTGGCCTTTACGATTTGCAAAACAATAACATGAAGATCAAACACAGGTATCTTCTTTTATAGACAGATTTTCATTAATCTGGCTTAATTTGGCAATGCCTTCAGTGGATAAACAAGTGCTTACATATTTCTTACCACTTAGCTGACAATCACAAGCAGCACAAATGTTGTTTTGCTTCACAGAAAAATTCAAGAAGCGTACCCTGTGACACTTACAAAGATATATGGTTTCCGGTATGTTTTCAAGTTGCAATGAAAATATTTCATTAAACTGGGAGACACTGCACTGCGTCTTAACTGCACCAGCTAAATCACAATCTAAATATAGTGACAAAAAGCATGGAGAATCCTTCATTTTTTCTACTTTTTTCTGGTGTATAGGACTCATTCTTCAACTTTTTTGAATATTTTTGCCTGCAACTGTTACAAATACAAGAAAAATCTGAAATGTCTGTAAACTTTGATTTGATTAAATCTTTTAGCATTTCAGACTTAATTAAATTCAAATGGGTGTATTTGTGGGATGTTTTTTTTTACAAAGGCTACATGGACCACATGAAAAATTCCCACAGGGCTGCTTACGTTTGGTAGGCTTCTCTTTCACCCCAACGAAACATTTGTATGTTTGCTAAACAATATTGTACGAGGTGCGATTGAAGTTGGAAGTGGTGGTGGATGGGGATCAGGAGCTAGGGGTGCAATGGAAGGTGGAACTGGTGGTGGATCAGGATGGGGATCAGGAGCTAGGGGTGCAATTGAAGGCAGAACTGGTGGTAGATGGGGATGAGGTGCGATTGAAGGTGGAGCTGGTGGTGGATGGGGATCAGGACTGACTGGACGAGTGACACGAAGAACCGAGGATCTTACTTCTGGAGAATCACATCTGTTTGAAGCTCCTTGGTCATAGTGATGTTGGGCTAGCAAGTGGACATCCTCATACTTGATCTGTGGTTAACATGAAAAAAAAAAAATAGATAAAAACATGTTTAAAAAAATGTTCCTTACAAGTCAATATCATACACAGAAACATTTCTTAATCAAGTTAAATTAAATGAGTTTTTGTCTCACCTGCGAAGCAAAGTGAGACTATAGGCGCCGCTTTTCCGACGGCGGCGGCGTCAACATCAAATCTTAACCTGAGGTTAAGTTTTTGAAATGACGTCATAACTTAGAAAGTATAGGAACCTAGTTAAAAAAACTTAGCCATAAGGTTAATCAAGTATTACTAAACATCCTATTAGAGTTTCATGTCACATGACTAAGGTCAAAGGTCATTTAGGGTCAATGAACTTAGACCATGTTGGAGGAATCAACATCGAAATCTTAACCTGAGGTTAAGTTTTTGAAATGTCATCATAACTTAGAAAATATATGGACCTCGTTCATTAAACTTGGACATAAGGTTAATCAAGTATCACTGAACATCCTGCATGAGTTCCACGTCACATGACTAAGGTCAAAGGTCATTTAGGGTCAATGAACTTTGGCCGAACTGGGGATATCTGTTGAATTCCCATTATAACTTTGAAAGTTTATGGATCTGATTCATGAAACTTGGACATAATAGTAATCAAGCATCACTGAAAATTTTGTGCAAGTTTCAGGTCTCATGATTAAGGTCAAAGGTCATTTAGGGTCAATGAACTTTGGCCGAATCGGGGGTATCTGTTGAATTACCATCATAACTTTGAAAGTTTATTAGTCTAGTTCATTAAACTTGGACATATGAGTAATCAAATATCACTGAACATCCTGTGCGTGTTTCAGGTCACATGACCAAGGTCAAAGGTCAATGAACTTTGGCCGAATTGGGTGTATCTGTGAATTACCATCATAACTTTGAAAGTTTATGGATCTGATTCATGAAACTTGTACATAAGAGTAATCAAGTATCACTGAACATCCTGTGCGAGTTTCAGGTCACATGATCAAGGTCAAAGGTCATGTAAGGTCAATGAACTTTGGCTATGTTGGGGTTTTTTGTTGAAAACCATCATATCTCTGTAAGTTTATTGGTCTAGTTCATAGAAAAAGGAAATAAGAGTAACCATGTATCACTGAACATCTTGTGCGAGTTCTTAGAGTAGTATTCAAAGTGAGCACTGCTGCTATTTTGAACCGCGTGATGCAGGTGAGACGGCCAGAGGCATTCCACTTGTTTTTATTTGCAGTGCAAGATCATTTCTAATGATGCCCAAAATGGATACAATAAACAGGCTTTAATGATTTCTCAGGCAAACAGAGCATTAAGGCCAGTCTAAACCGCATCCATGGAAAAAAAGTTAGGAAAGTGTAAAAAATTGTGTTCATACATTTTACTAGCCAGACTATCATATATAACACCCTGCCCCACTGCCCCCCCCCCCCACAAAATATAATCATGCCCAGCCACCAAAGTTATTAGACCTAAATACCTTCTTCCTTTTCCGGTGTTTCTTGATCCTCTGCCGCCTCCTCTTCCTTTCTCTGGCCTTCTTGCGTGAAGTAACATATGGAGTAGGGGACTTGGGAAGTGGGGAACGGGAGCATGTGTGGAGCATGATGATTGTGCTGGGAATCTGGTGTATGGAATAAGGCTCAGGTTCTTATATGCTGGCTCGTGATATTTAGGGGGAGGAGGGAGCAACACTGGATCTTGTTTTTTTTACAACTTTCTTTTTTTTTTCTTCTTGGTTGTTCCAACTTAGGTTTAACATAAGGCTTTCCATATCGTTCCCCTTTTCTGTATTTTATAAGGGCTTTTTCCTTTTCTGAGAAGATTGGTTGTTGAACAGTTGATTTTGAGCGGGAACTTCGGAAAGTATTACTATTTTTTTTTTAATTCGTTAGGTATTCTAGTGGTTTGCTTGGGTTTGAAGTTTTGGTAGTAAACAAATCGAGATATTAAATTTGTGAATTCAGAAGCAAGTGCCGCCTTCCCTTCAAGAGTTAGGTGAATACCATCAACATAGAAAAACCTATCACTGCACAAAAAGGGGGAAGTGGCATCTATCACATAACAATTGAAAAAAACTTGAACACAATTGGTGTAAATTATTATTATAGTATTTCGACTTTGGGTATAAATCTTCTGAATCCCAACGGGGTAAAATAACACTAAAAATGATATCAGCTGTGGGAAACTTCTCTCGCACAGTGTAATGCAATTTAGCAAATGATTTGTTATCGATCTCCCAGATGCTATCCTGAAGATTATTTGTTCCTATGTGTACTAATATGATATGGGAATGAGAGTTATCTCTAAAGTTCGAAATGTGATTACGTAAGGATGAGATAGATGCGCCAGGAAAACAATTTATATCCCAATCCAAATATAAACAAAGTTCTTGAAAGTATGAAAGAGAGGGAAGACGCTCCTGGACACCACGTAAAATAGAATCACCAAATCCAGTAACTTTTAAGGATGAGCACTGGGGCAGCCTGTAATGTCAACAGAAAAAGTAGTCTTACATAAATAAAACCCATATTTTTTTCATCGCAATTCAAATCAATTCAAAGTCTTCATGAACAGATTCAAGTTGAATGAGATTGAGGAAATGAACATAAAAATTTCATGATGAAAACATGATCAGTCCACGGCCGTGATCTGGCAAAACTACGTAAGTCATTTTTTGGCGTTTTTCAGTTTTTTAGTGTTTCTTATAATATTGAATACGCTCTTTCATCTGTCAAAATTTCAAATTCTAACTCCAATTATTTTGGGAGATATGAAACCCAGTTTTTGTAAAATTCTCAAAAAAATCACTAAATTTAAAAGGCAGAACTACGTAAGTCGACTTACAAAAGTAGTTTTTCAAGCTTTGACGAGAATTAAAAGGCAAAACTATGTAAGTCTACTTACGTAGTTTTGCCAGAACAATAGCCGCAAAAGAAGAAGGTGATTTATCAGGCAAAACTACGTATCTCCCAAATTCTGCATTTTACCGGTCGCTTTTTTAAAACATACGCACTTTTGCCTGATAAAATCGATGACACACTCCGAGCTTTTTATCAGGCAAAACTACGTATGTTCTAACTTATCAGGCAAAACTACGTATGTCACAAGGTACGCGGCCGCGTGGCAAATGTTTATCAGGCAAAACTACGTATGTCACAAGGTACGCGGCCGCGTGGCAAATGTTTATCAGGCAAAACTACGTATGTCACAAGGTACGCGGCGGCCGCGTGGCAAATGTTTATCAGGCCTACGTAATAATTATGTCCTCCGCATGGCAAAGTTAGAGATACGTAGTTTTGCCTGATAAACATTTGCCACGCGGCCGCGTACCTTGTGACATACGTAGTTTTGCCTGATAAGTTAGAACATACGTAGTTTTGCCTGATAAAAAGCTCGGAGTGTGTCATCGATTTTATCAGGCAAAAGTGCGTATGTTTTAAAAAAAGTGAAAAATTAGAAGATTAAATGAGTAAATCAACTAGTTTTTTGTGCCAATAGCTTATATAAGTTCCGCAGATCAAAGGTAAACAAAAAAATCGATATACCATTTTCCACTTTTCCAAGAAAAGCAAAAGAAGCAATGTAAAATATTCAAGCTCGAATATCTCGGAATGGCAAAAAAGGAGATACGTAGTTTTGCCAGATCACGGCCGTCCCAATGATATCAGTTTACTTTAAGAGACATCTATTCCACAGAAGAAGGAACAGTTTCAAGGCACAGCTACAGATTTCTGAATGATATAAAGTTGGCCACATAATCCACTTTGATTGATGACTTTGAAGATAATATGCATGTGAATTTGATACCTAGATGCTCGAGATTGACATGCAAGGAAAATATTTTGTTCATTTCAACGTAAGTAATGCTAAACATTATTACTCAGTATTTTATGCCTGTTGTATGTTATCTTACGCATTTAAAAAAAAGGCAATTTGAAAAAAAATTCTGATCAAAAGTTTTTTTTTAAAATAGCAGAAAGAATTTAAGATATTGCCAAAGTTTTGAGGAAAATCAATTAGAGATTAAGAAAGTTTTTATATCACAATATTTTTATTTGTGATGTCATATACGAGCAGCTGCCCTATAAACATTATGTAATATAATGGGCATATATTTTGAATTTTTCAATGGTTTGTGATGATTTTGTCTCTTCCAGGAACAGTTGTGAAATAATTTGTCTATTGATGAAGGTAAAATAAAAATAAAGAATTCTGAGAAAATTAAATGTACAATGCACTATATTTTTACCATATGAGAAAGCTGCTAGTAAATGATGTAAAAAAAATCGTTTTACTTTTAATTGGTTGGATTTTCCTTGAACCTTGACAAGTATTTTTTCTGCTTTTTTTTTACAATAACCATTTTCAGGGTGAAGTTCTACATTTATTAATTAGCTTTAGATTAGTTTAGATTTTTAATTGACCTAAACTCCTTTTTAATTCATATCTCATTCATTTTGCGTACCATTTACTGATATTAGATAAGCTCTCGCAAAAAATTGCAAGTCACCGAGTTTAGCATTTGGGCGATTCCCCCCCCCCCCCGATAAAAAAGATGTATAGTACGAGCCCCAGAAAATCCAATTTTTATTGACATGCTTAACTTAAAAATAGCCCCAAACCTTACCTATAGAATAATGTTACGATACTGCAACAAATAACAATCAGAAATTGATGTATAAAGTTTAATTTCCTCTTTTTTTATTACAGGAAATAATTATACATAAATAAAACAAATAATGATCTTACATAAATCTCTTGAAGTGTCCGATGTAAAATCCCGAAGTGATGATATTATATCCAAGTAATAATCCAAATGATAAAATCCCAGTTGACTGGCGAAAATTCACAATGATGGCGATGATGAAACTGATGTTGAAGTCCGATGAATAATAAAAGTCACTGCAACGAGTTGAAATGTCCGTGAAGACGATGTTGATGATGATTAACAGTCAATTTCAGCAATCCATGGGTTGAAGCGTGTTCATTGAACAGGTTGATGATGTTGATGATCTCGATGAGAACTGATAATTTCTCAAAATAACTGCAAACAGTTCATTGATGCATAAACTGCTCTGATCTGATCTGGTGAAGTGATCTCATATGATGTGATGTGATCTCCTGCTCTCATATGATGTGATGGTGTGATCTAATATGATGTGATGATCATCTTGAAAAATCTGCAGCTTTATACTAATTACAAGTGTTCTAGATCATTCTCAAATTTCGACTAATCTACAAGCTTCTAGAATTGTCTTCCAAAGAACTTTCTCCTTTCAGGAGCAGTCAAAATCCAGAACACTCTTGAATGACCTCATTGAAATCAACAGTGTAAACAAAATACCTAAGCCTATTCATTTCCACTACCAATACAATTCTATTGTTTGGCTTTTCCTTATTCAACAATAAAACTCCTTGGCCTTTAAATAGGCAAGGCCTGCATAATAAAAAAAGACATCCTGGAATGTTCTTTACAATTCTTGGCTATCCTTAAAGGGAAATAACTAATAGATAAATGTAATTGCTTTTAAAATTCTTTTACAATTATTCATATATGTAACACCTCCCCCACCGGGAAAAGAAAGCTTTACCGTAGTAAAGGTTTCTTTATGATTATTTTTTCTTTTAACTGTTCAAAGTCATCTTGATAAATCATTTACAGTTATCGTGTACAAAGATATAGTACTTAACGAACATGTTAAAAATAAATGAACATCAAAGATGTTTTCTTCAAATGACACACTTGGTCAAAATCATGAATAATTTCACTTTTTATACTCTTGATAGAGCATCAGCAATTACATTGTTCTTTCCCTTTATGTGTACAATTTTCAAAGGGAATGGTTGGAGCATTAGGCTCCATCTGTACAGTCTTTGATTCTTTGTTTTGAATTTCTCCAAAAACACAAGAGGATTGTGATCTGTATAGACTGTAATCTCTCCATTGGTTAGATACACCTCAAACTGCTGAAGGGCTAGTACGAGACTCAGGGCCTCTTTTTCAATAGTTGAGTATTTCTTTTGAAACCGATTGAGTTTCTTAGAGAAGTAGCACACTGGTTTTTCGATGCCTTCTTCATCTTCTTGGAGCAATACTGCTCCTACTCCAACATCACATGCATCAATAGCTACTTTGAACGGCTTTGTGAAGTTTGGAGCTGCCAAAACAGGCTCATTCACCAAAATGGCCTTTAATTTCTCAAACGATCTTTGACATTCGTCAGACCAAACATACTTCACATTTGCCTTCAGCAGGTTTGTCAGAGGACTAACCACTGTACTGAAATTTGGAACAAATTTCCTGTAGAAGCCACTCATACCTAAGAATCTGAGCAATTCTTTCTTAGTTGTGGGAATTGGGAAGTCTAAGATAGCTTGTATCTTGGCTTCTCTTGGTAGCACTTGCCCTTGACCAACCACATGACCAAGATATGTGACTTTTGCCTTGGCAAATTCACTTTTCATCAGATTCACTACTAGATTGGCTTTGTCCAGCCTGTCAAACAGTGCTCGCAAATGATTCAGATGATCATTCCAAGTATCACTGTATACTAGGATGTCGTCTATGTATACGACACAATTGTCAAGTCCGGCAATCACTTGATTTGTCAACCTTTGGAAGGTTGCTGGTGCATTTTTCATTCCAAAAGGCATGACTTTGCATTGAAACAAGCCTTCAGGTGTGACAAAGGCTGATATCTCTTTGGCTCGGTCAGTCAGTGGCACTTGCCAATATCCTTTAAGCAAGTCTATCTTTGTGATATAGGCAGAATTTCCAACTCTATCAATACAATCTTCTAACCTAGGAATTGGATACGAGTCAGTCTTAGTTACTGCATTCACCTTTCGGTAATCAATGCAAAATCTCTGAGAGCCGTCTGGCTTTGGAACCATTACAATGGGAGAACTCCAACTACTCTGACTCGGTTCGATTATGTCATTATCTAACATAAACTGTATTTCCTTATTCACCATTTCCAACTTGCTTGGATTGAGCCTATAAGGATTCTGTTTGATAGGTCTTACATCACCTACGTCTACATCATGTACAGTTAAAGGTGTACGACCTGGTTTGTCTTTACATACATTCTCATATTCTCTTAACAGGCCAGATATATCATTTCTTTGATCTTCAGGCAGGTGTTTTAATGCCTCATCCATATTTCCTAACATCTCTGAGTTAGACAACTTTACACCACATGGTTCGTTCTTAGATACATCTGTATAAGACAATTCATTATCTGTCTTTCCATAGCATTCTTCTTCATGTACATCTACATGTTTTTCTTCTTCTTTGACCTGTGTTGTACCTATTGGCTGACTAGCCTCTCGCTCAAAGTATTCTTTCAACATGTTTACATGACAAACTCTTTGAGACTTTCTTCGATCAGGGGTACTGATCACATAGTTGACATCATTCAATTTCTTTTTGACTATGTAGGGACCACTAAACCTAGCTTTCAAGGGCTCACCTTGCAAAGGCAACAACACTAACACTTTGTCTCCAGGCTTGAAACTTCGCTCTTTTGCATTTTTGTCAGCGTGAGCTTTCATTTTTCCCTGCGACTCTTTCAAGTGTTCCTTAGCCACATCACAAGCTTTTGAGAGCCTTTCTCTAAACTTTGACACATAGTCTAGAAGGTTTACATCATCATCCTGAACCATAAACCTCTCTTTGATAAGCTTTAGAGGACCCCTAACCTCATGACCATAGACCAATTCAAATGGACTGAAACCTGTGGACTCATTCGGGGAATCCCTAGTTGCAAACAGTAGGAATGAGATCCCTTTATCCCAGTCATCGGGATAGTCTTCACAATAAGCCCTAATCATGGTCTTCAAAGTCTGATGATAGCGTTCTAACGCTCCTTGGGACTGTGGGTGATAAGCAGAGGACTTGATCTGCTTTATTCCCAACTCCTTCATAACTTGCTGAAATATTCCTGACATGAAATTTGACCCTTGATCAGATTGAATTTCCTTGGGCAGACCATACCTAGTGAAAAACTGCACTAACGCCTGCACCACTGTCTTTGCAGTGATACTCCTCAAAGGTATCGCCTCTGGAAACCGTGTAGACAAGTCCATAATCGTCAGGAGAAATCTGTGACCCGACCTCGTTCTGGGTAAGGGTCCGACACAATCAACAAGAACCCTAGTAAAAGGTTCATCAAATGCAGGAATGGGTATCAATGGAGCAGGCTTGATAGAAGGCTGTGCCTTACCAATAATCTGACATGTGTGACATGTCTTACAGAAATGCACAACATCTTTGTGCATCTTAGGCCAATAGAAATGCCTCATAATTCTATCTTCTGTCTTCCGAATACCGACATGACCTGCCATAGGTAACTCATGAGCCATTTTCAGAATATCTGTGCGGTAACAAGGAGGAACTACAACCTGGTGAATTATACACCAATCTTCATCAGCTGGTCTCCGGGGAGGTCTCCATTTCCTCATCAAAATGTCATCTTTGACATAAAAACACTCAGGAACCTTATCAGCCTCAGCCTCAGAACATGCTTTTTGTGACAAGCTTTTTAATTCTGGGTCTGCCTGTTGTGCCTGTACAAGGGAGGATTTACTAAACAAACTATCATTGTTAGCAACAGAGCCTTCAACACTATCCCCATTCAAATCCTTGAAAAAGGTTTCAGCTAACCAGACATCAGTACTCTCCTCTACATCAGCAGATTCCGTATCATCCTTTTCAGCTCTACGAGTCTGAGACCTAGTAACAACACAATCCGGGAAAATCCCTGGAAAATCTTCCTGCAACAATTCAGTTTCAGCTACCTCAACGGGCTTCTCCGAAACCACTGGAGATGCAACAACTTTATCTCCAGCTAAGTCGTTACCTAACAAGAAATCAACACCTTTCATGGGTAATTCTGGAACGACACCAACAGTCACAGGACCACTAACTAGGTCACACTTTAAGTCGACCTTATGCAAAGGAACCGACATGAAATTTGGGCCAATACCTTGAACTAAGACGTTGGCATTCTCTGAACTCTCCGGAGGAAGAGCCGAATCCCCTGGCACCATCAGGGACTGTGCAGCCCCTGTGTCCCTAAGGATCACCACTGACCTACCAGCAGCACCAGTCGAACAAGGGGATACTTCACCATCATGCAAAAAACTCCTAAAAGTTTCATCAACCTGCTTGACTTTATCAGCAAATACTAGAGAAACACTCTCAACATCTTGATTAGGCTCTGATGGAACAAACTCCATCGAGGGAACACTTGTTTGCTTGACAAAACCCATGTCTTTCTTAGTTTTGGTTGGCATTCCAACCAATTTCCAACATGATTCTTTCAAATGTCCCGATTTATGACAATGAGTACAAATTTTGGAACTACGACTCTCAGACCGTTTAGTTGATTCTGTGCCCCCACTAGCCTGATTCTTATTAGCGTCTTTGTCCTTGCTTGCATATTTTCCCTCACTAGGTTTATTGTGGGATTCAAATGACCCTTTACCTTTCTTTTTCCAATAATTCTTGAAAGGAGGCCTATCTCCACTACCTTTATGTGTGACCTCAAATTCATCAGCTACTATGGCTGCTTTACTGACTTCAGTAACTCTATGGTCATCTAAGTGAGATTTAATGCCAAAAGGAAGACTCTTTTTGAATTCTTCTAGGAGGACAACTTCCCTAAGGTGAACAAAATCTTTGTCAACTTTCAGTGATCTGTACCACTTATCGAACATCATTTCTTGTTCCCTAGCAAATTCAACATACGTCTGGCCTGTTTGTCTTTGCATGTTCCTAAATTTATGTCTGTACGCTTCTGGTACCAACTCATATGCATTGAAAATTGTTTCTTTTACTGTAGCATAGTCACATGATTGCGTTTCAGAGAGCGAAGAATAGACTTTTGCAGCCTTTCCAACAAAAACACTTTGGAGGAGAAGAGTCCAGTATTCCTCGGGCCAATTCAGTCTCTTGGCCACTTTTTCAAATGACACAAAATATGTATCAACTCCCTCTTCATCAAATTTTGGCACAAGGCGAATGTTCTTCGCCACATCAAAGCCTTGGGGAGATTTATCTTTAACAGAGTTAGTATTAGTATTTGCATGAGTTAACTCCATTTCTTTCAATTTCAACTGGTACTCCAATCTCATTCTCTCCTTTTCAATGTTTATTTTCTCCATTTCAAGGTTTTCTTTGATTCTTTCCTTCTCAAGGTTTTCTTTAATTCTTTCCTTTTCCAATTCAATGTTTGCCAGTTGGATCTGAGCATCCTCTGACATATTGATAGAAGTTTCAGGCTCCTCTGTAAGCTTCATGTGACTAGCTAACAAGTCAATTATCTCTGCCTTCTTTAAACCTGGGGCTAGAGATACACCCAAATGATCACAAACTGTTATCAAATCATCTTTCTTCAGTGACTTCAAATGATCATATGACAATTCTGTCATTGCAAGAAATTCTTCAACATCAAATGTAGCCATAGTGAATATACACAAATACAAGCAAGTAATAACACAGTACAGTATATTCTAGAACTTTCCAAAAATTTCCAAAATGTTTCCAATTCAAATTGGCTTTTGTTTCAAATTGACTTTCGTCTCAAATTGGCTTTCGTTTCCTGAAAAACTGTTTTTAATTTCAAATTGGCTTGTACAAATTGGCTTGTACAAATTGGCTTTGGTTTCCCGAACAACTGGTTTTTAGTTTCAAATTGGCTTGTACAAATTGGCTTTTGTTTCCCGGACAAGCCCCCAAAATTATTTGTTACGATACTGCAACAAATAACAATCAGAAATTGATGTATAAAGTTTAATTTCCTCTTTTTTTATTACAGGAAATAATTATACATAAATAAAACAAATAATGATCTTACATAAATCTCTTGAAGTGTCCGATGTAAAATCCCGAAGTGATGATATTATATCCAAGTAATAATCCAAATGATAAAATCCCAGTTGACTGGCGAAAATTCACAATGATGGCGATGATGAAACTGATGTTGAAGTCCGATGAATAATAAAAGTCACTGCAACGAGTTGAAATGTCCGTGAAGACGATGTTGATGATGATTAACAGTCAATTTCAGCAATCCATGGGTTGAAGCGTGTTCATTGAACAGGTTGATGATGTTGATGATCTCGATGAGAACTGATAATTTCTCAAAATAACTGCAAACAGTTCATTGATGCATAAACTGCTCTGATCTGATCTGGTGAAGTGATCTCATATGATGTGATCTCCTGCTCTCATATGATGTGATGGTGTGATCTAATATGATGTGATGATCATCTTGAAAAATCTGCAGCTTTATACTAATTACAAGTGTTCTAGATCATTCTCAAATTTCGACTAATCTACAAGCTTCTAGAATTGTCTTCCAAAGAACTTTCTCCTTTCAGGAGCAGTCAAAATCCAGAACACTCTTGAATGACCTCATTGAAATCAACAGTGTAAACAAAATACCTAAGCCTATTCATTTCCACTACCAATACAATTCTATTGTTTGGCTTTTCCTTATTCAACAATAAAACTCCTTGGCCTTTAAATAGGCAAGGCCTGCATAATAAAAAAAAGACATCCTGGAATGTTCTTTACAATTCTTGGCTATCCTTAAAGGGAAATAACTAATAGATAAATGTAATTGCTTTTAAAATTCTTTTACAATTATTCATATATGTAACAATAAGAAAATTTTTGTTGGCCTGGAGTCTAAACATGAACATGCACAGCAAAACCAAGGTCCAAGTTCTGAAATCATTTCTCAGTTAAAAATATAATGCATGATCATCATCATGACATCTAACCGTGGGAGCTCCCTTTGCCTAGCCTAGGTTAATCATCATCATGCTCAACGCAATGACAAGCAGCCAAAACTGGCAGAAGGTATCCTCACGCCGTAGTCTCTCACTCTCTCCACTCTCATTTTCAAAAGTTAAATCAGCTCAGCGCCTCAGAGATCAAGTACAGTACAAATACTACAAGTAAGTTAGATTTAACGTAATCAAAGCAGTCTAACATTTTTAAAAAGACGAGTCGACCATACCCTAATACTATCAATAACAAAAACATAACACGGAAATACACGTACGGGACTAGACTCTAGTTATTTCGGTCACAAAACCAAACGTCGACGTCACAAGTTTTCGCGCGGTTTCACCGATTCCACCAAGCAAACGAAGGCTACTTCCGGTCAAATTTGATATTTTAGTCACTTTGCAAACCGGTTTTTAAGAGAAAAGAACTGGTGATTCGATCAAAATCCCCGATGGCATCACAAAGCAACATTTCATCTTCTCAGGTAAGAAGTTTGAATATAAAACAGTTTTTATACCAGTCAGGAGCTAGCAAAACGTAAAACTACTTCAAAATACGAGGAAATAATCAACAAAAATGACATGATATCTTACTTCAATTTCGATAACAAAAAAATCCGTAAAGATGATGATCAATATACCAAAATTTAGAGGAAAAATCGTAGATTCACTTACCTAGTCATTTCGCTATGATTTCTGAATTAGCCTTGTGCAAGACACTTTTGAAATTTCCCTGTTAAAACCTCGCAATATCTCGCTACATCACGGCACGGATTTTGTCCTGGAAGTCTGGATCGAGAATATGTATAAATTCGCACCGCTGAGCTCATTATAGCGCACGGTGCGGCTTGACTGTATGCATTTTTACCTAATCATTCGACAACTACATGTTTACATAAAATATTAGATGATTGGTATGATTCTTTCAACGAACGTGAGATGGTTGGTGCTTGTTTTTTGGACATATCTAAATGTTTTGACTGTATTAATAATAATATCCTATTGAAGAAATTAGAAAGATATGGTGTTAAAAATAATGAGTTGATATGGTTTACTAATTACTTATCAGGTAGAAAACAAATTGTTTATTGTCATGGGAAACTGTCTAAATTTAATCATCTTTCTGTAGGAATTCCCCAGGGTAGTGCCATGGGTCCCTTACTTTTTCTTGTTTTATTAATGAATGTTTATTATCATGTTCATGCAATATATATGCAGATGATGTTGTTATTTATATTTCTGATAAAAGTACTAATGTCATTACGTCTAAATTACAGGCTGATCTTGAAAACATAAGTAGGTGGTATAAGAGAAATAAATTAAAAGTTAATGTTGACAAAACGTATACTATGTTATTAAAACGAAGCACACATACTTCTAAAGAATTAAAAATACAACTGGATAACAACATTATAAAACAAGTAAAACATATTTGGTATCTAGGAATCGAAATTGATGAGAAGCTTTCGTGGAATTTGCATGTAAAGAACCGAAGTAGATCTTTAGCTTTTAAGTTATTTTCTTTGAAAAAGGTCAGTAATTTCACTAATACGAATGTTCTCAACAAACTTTATAATTTTGATTATACTCATGATGGTATTGAAATTATTAAGAGATTGCAGTGGCAGATTTTAGAAAAAAGACGAAATTATTTACTTGCATGTATTATGTATAACTGTGTCTATGGATATGCTCCGGTAGATTATCATGGATGTTTCGATGATCGAAACTATTTATTTGTTGCAGATACCATCATATGTTTATAGGTAAAAATCGGTTTCGGCCTAAAATTTCAGCTTCGAAACATGTCATTAAACATCGAGCAACAAGTTTCGACCGAGTGCTTGAAATTTCTTCAAAGTAGCAGATTCCGTCTAGGATGATCAAGCTTGGCCAACTAGTATTATGTAAAACAAAGTTCGTAGTTCCTGCCAAAGAAGTAAGTGTGCTTAAGATATTGTGTTAAAAGGTTTTTCAACCAATTATCTAAAACGTAAAATCAAAGTGAAGAAAACCTTCACGTGGTTAAATGTTCATTTGCATAAATTTTGCATATTGTGAGATATATAACATAATGCGACACGTCTTGTATGAAAAAAGGTATAAGATTCAATGTGTTATACTTGTCAAGGAAAAGGAGAACGGAAAAAAAATTGAGTTGGGGAGAAATTATTTTGATGATAACTATTTATTCATTCAATAACCCGGGGGGGGGGCACTTACATTGACGAGTGGATACCACGCGCGACCAAAAAAAGGAAAAGGATGTCTTTTTCACGATAGGGCACGTTACACAAAAAGCACAAAAATAATGAAAAAAGGGTATCTCTTTCGCTAGGAAAATTACGTGTTTAGGGCCAAATTTGCGGGGATGATAAAACAAAGTTAAAATGTTATATATATAGGATGTCCTTTTTGCCTCAACACTTCGTGTTTAGAGTCCGATTTGCGCGAGGTGTAGAAGGTGGGGTCGTACCACCTTCTACACCTCAAATAAGGTAAAGCCGACGACCGAAGGACCCGTAACAATAAAACATTCCTGTACTTGTTTAGGGGTTCATTTCAGGGAATATTTGCCAAGAGTATCGTTTTGTTTCCAATACTTGTTAAGGGTAGGGTTTCACACGCCAATACTTGTTAAGGGGTGCATTTTCAGAATATGGAAATTACGTGTTTAGGGTGCTTTTCGAGACCCCATGGTCGCGCATGGTATCCACTCGTGAATGGAAGTGGCCCCTGTTACACCCACAAATGTAATAATCGCCCACAAATGTAATAACGCCCACAAATGTAATAACACTTTACCCACAAATGTAATAATTTCACCCACAAATGTAATAATGCACTTTACCCACAAATGTAATAATTTTTGATCGCCCACAAATGTAATAATGACTTTACCCACAAATGTAATAAATTTGAAGGGATTTTTGGCAAATCCGTTCTAAGCTAAAATCGTATAGTAATGCGTTCATTTAGCACAAACGTTCAATGTCTCATTTCCTGACCCACTTAATTAACAAAATATAATGTAAGTCCAAAGTCTTTATTCCGAACCCGGTTTTTACAAAAATTATAATATGAATCCAAAGTCTTTATTCCAGACCCGGTTGTTTCAAAAATAATAATATGAGCCCAAAGTCTTTATTCCAGACCCGGTTGTTTAAAGAATTATAATATAAATCCAAAGTCTTTATTCCAGACCCGGTTGTTTCAAAAATAATAATATGAGCCCAAAGTCTTTATTCCAGACCCGGTTGTTTAAAAAATAATAATATGAGCCCAAAGTCTTTATTCCAGACCCGGTTGTTTCAAAAATTATAATATAAATCAAAAGTCTTTATTCCAGACCCGGTTGTTTAGAAAATAATAATATAAGTCAAAAGTCTTTATTCCAGACCCGGTTGTTTAAAAAATTATAATATTATTCCAAAGTCTTTATTCCAGACCCGGTTGTCTCGAAATTAATAATATGAGCCCAAAGTCTTTATTCCAAAACCGGTTGTTTAAAAAATAATAACATTAGCCCAAAGTCTTTATTCCAGACCCGATTGTTTCAAAAATGATAATATAAGTCCAAAGTCTTTTCTCCAGACCGTGTTGTTTCAAAAGTTATAATATAAATCCAAAGTCTTTTTCCAGACCCTGTTGTTTCAAAAATTGTTGTTGTTGTTGTTGTTTTAGCTTATACGGCGCGTGTCATTCAGTAGTGAATGTTTGCGCCATTATTATAATATAAATCAAAAGTCTTTATTCCAGACCCGGTTGTTTAAAAAATAATAATATAAGTTCAAAGTCTTTATTCCAGACCCGGTTGTTTAAAAAATAATCATATGAGCCAAAAGTCTTTATTCCAGACCCGATTGTTTCAAAAATGATTATATAAGTCCAAAACTTTATTCCAGACCCGGTTGTTAAAAAAAATAATGCAAGTCCAAAGTCTTTTTCAAGACCCTGTTGTTTAAGACATCATGATATGAATCCAAAATCTTTTTTCCAGATCCGGGTGTTTAAAAAAAAAACATGATATAAATCCAAAGTCTTTTTTCCAGACCCGGTTATTATAAAAAAATTATAATTTTAGTCCCAAATGAGATACATTAATAATATTCCAGTGGAATAAAAATGAGAATCGAGCTTAGTCTTTTCTCCAGACACTAATGGTAAATTGAAAATCAAGCAAAGTCTTTGCTCCAAACCCGGTTAATTAAAAAATTATAATATAAGTCTAAAGTCTTTTTTCCAGACCCATTTATTTCAAAAATTATAATAATTATAAAAAACAAAGACCCACGATCCTATTTATGTTGAATAACATGGAAATGTAGCGTAGTCTGTCTGTCAGACCCAGTTATGAAAGTCATTGAAAACACAACAACAACAACAAAACAAAGACCTCTTCAGAAAAATGTTGATTTGAATCAATAGAGAAAAATCAGACAAGCACAATGCTGAAGATTTCATCAAAATCGGATGTAAAATAAGAATGTTATGACATTTCAAAGTTTTGTTTATTTTTAACAAAATAGTTATATGAACGAGCCAGCTACATCCAAATGAGAGAGTCAATGATGTCACTCACTCTTTCTTTTGGTTTTCATTGTTTGAATTATACATTATTTAAATTTTTACGAATTTGACGATTAGGACCTTCTTGCCTAAAGCACAAAATGTTCAAATTATCAATTTCCACGTGTTGCAGGGAGGAATGAAACTTCATTTCACATGACAATGACGAGAAAATAAAAATATTTCATATTTCATTTAAGAAAATACAAAAGAAATAGTGAGTGAGTGATGTCATCAGTTCCTCATTTGCATACCGACCGAGATGTGCATATAACTGTTTTGTGAAATGAAGCGAAACATTAAAATGCCATAACTTTCTTATTTTACATCCGATTTTGATGAAATTTTCAGTGTTATGCTTGTTGAATTTTTCTCTTTTTATTCATATCAAGTTTTTGTTGGGGTGGACTTGTCCTTTTAAAAAAATAATTTCTTGTATATTCCTTCCTTTTTTTTCTTTGAAAGCACCTAAATAACAAAACATTAATACATATGAAAAAAACTGAGAAATAAGATATCAGTAAATAATAGGGGAACTACTTCCCGAAAACGATAAATTTGTTGATTGACGATCTATGATATATTATATAAAAGAAAAACATTCTAACAAGAGGGGATAACCATTCCATTCCATGTTTTTATTTGGCAATGAGTCATGATTGACTATTTTTTTTGTATGAGAAGTAGGGTAACAATTTTATTTAGTATTATTTTTATTACTTCTTTTTGTCTCACCTGCATAGCAGAGTGAGACTGCAGGCGCTGCTTTTCCAACGGCGACGGCGGCGGCGGCGTCAACATCAAATCTTAACCTAAGGTTAAGTTTTTGAAATGACATCATAACTTAGAAAGTATAAAAACCTAGTTCATGAAACTTGGCCATAAAGTTAATCTAGTATTACTAAACATCCTACTAGAGTTCACGTCACATGACCAAGGTCAAAGGTCATTTAGGGTCAATGAACTTAGACCATGTTGGGGGAATCAACATCAAAATCTTAACCTGAGGTTAAGATTTTGAAATATCATCATAACTTAAAAAATATATAAACCTAGTTCTCATTAAACTTTGACATAAGGTTAATCAAGTATCAACAAACATCCTGCATGAGTTTTACGTCACATGACCAAGGTCAAAGGTCATTTATGGTCAATGAATTTCGGCCGATTTGGGGGTATCTGATGAATTACAATCAAAACTTTAAAAGGTTTTGGATCTGATTCATGAAACTTGGACATAATAGTAATCAAGTATCACTGAACATCCTGGGCAAGTTTCAGGTCACATGGTCAAGGTCAAAGGTCATTTAGGGTCAATGAACTTTGGCCGAATTGGGATTTTTTTTTTTTTGTTGAATTACCATCATAACTTTGAAAGTATGTTGGTCTAGTTCATAAAACTTGGACATAAGAGTAATCAAGTATCACTGAACATCCTGTGTGCATTTTAGGTCACATGACCAAGGTCAAAGGTCAATGAATTTTGGCCATAATGGGGTATCTGTTGAATTACCATCATAACTTTGCAAGTTTATTGATCTGACTTTTGAAACTTGGACATAAGAGTAATAAAGTATCACTAAATATCCTGTGCAAGTTTCAGGTCACATGATCAAGGTCAAAGGTCATGTGAGGTAAATGAATTTTCGCCACTTTGGGGGTATTTGTTGAATTACCATCCTATTTCTGTAAGTGTATTGGTCTAGTTCATAAAACGTGGAAATAAGAGTAACCAAGTATCACTTAACATCTTGTGCGAGTTATAGTAGTTTTCAAAGTCAGCACTGCTGCTTTGTTGAATCGCGTGATGCAGGTGAGACGGTCAGAGGCATTCCACTTGTTTATTATTATTTCTTGTATATTCATTTCCTTTTTATGAAAAAAAAAATAAAAACCTTTAAATACATATAAAACAAAAAACTGAGGAATAAGATATCAGCACACAATATGGGGATTACTTCCCGTAAACAATTAGGTTGTTGATCGACGATCAATGAGATATTATATAAAAGAAAATCATTCTAGCAAGAGGGGATAAAGTTTTAACAAGTTCTTCGGTACTTTAAATTTTCAGTGTACCAAGCACCATTTGTAATATATTCAGCATTTTTTTTATTAGTTACAATTCCAATAATCTCAGTGGCCTAAGATATATTTTCTGGGGTTATATTGACCCGTTAAGTAAAGAGAGAGAGAGAGAGAGAGGATTTATGTGATCAAGAAGTGATAAGATAGGAAAAAAACTGATTTGAAATGACTGAAAGAGAGACAGGCAAAGAAAGAAGAGCCCCCTCCCACACCCGTACCAGAGTTACGGAGTTAGGCTGTCCCGTCGGTGGATTCAGGTCCATCAACATTTTGAGGTTTAATCTTTCCAGGGGGCAAACGTGTGTGGGTGTGTGTGTGTGTGTTTGAGTTTTGTCAGACGTGTCTCAATCAGATATGATTATTTACGTCTGGGACCGACCTTTAACGTCACCATCCGAAAGACGTGACCAGGGCTCGAACCTCGAACCTCTGCATCAATTTGTAACTTCCCCACATAGCTTGGATTACAGGCGCACAACGCCCAGTCTTTAAATATGGTGTAGTCTTTGCTCTAGACCCATGCAGTTCTTTCAAAATAGGAAATTATTAGAAACGATAAAAACAGACAAACTATATTAACAAAGACGCCACAATATCATTGATGTAGAATAACGTTGTTGTTGTTGTTATTTTGGGTTTTTAAGGCGCGTACCATTCAGATCTGAATATTTACACCTTTTATTAATTTGACGTTTTTGTGGTATTCAATTCAATTCAATTCAATTCAATTCAGTTTTATTTATTTCACTACCATCAAACAAAAACAAGTTGTATACCAACTTACGGTATACCTTATCACATGGTTTTATAGTTTGGGAGATGCTGGTGTCTAAGTTTTTATATTAATCTTTTGCTTAATTTGTATTTTAAGAGAACTGGATGTGGGGTAAAGACAACTCTCTAAACCGAAGCATTTTAACTGGGTTTAATTTTAAAGATTGGTCTCAGCTTTGTTTTTTTTTCAATATTTGTTTATCTTATAAATAGCTAGGTCTAGACGAAGGCCAAAGCATAATAATAATGTTATTCAACAGGAATAAGAATATGACAAAGTCTTATGTTTTTAAGATTGTTTGAATTAATTTGTAAATGACTGGGTCTGGAATAGAGACAACGCTCTAAACATGTGCTTTTGTACTTGGTCTTAATTTGGAGGATTGTTGGTTCTTAGATTCGTTGTTGGGTTTTATTGTTTTTTTATTCTTGAAATAATTGTGTCTGAAGGAAAGTCTACAATCGATCTCCATGTTATTCCACAGTAGTTAGATTATTGGGTATTTGTTTTAGACAATTTTATTTTTAAATAATAACCAGGTCTGGAAAATGGACGTTTTCTTTGCAAATGCATAATTACAATATTTTGTAGGGGTCTTAGTATTATTATACAAAAGAATCTGGGTGTGGGGTACAGACATATTTTTTTACTGGGTGTAAATTTAAAAAAAATGGTTTTAGATTTGATTTTCTTTTTTAATTCATTTCTTAGATAACCTGGTCTGGAGGAAAGAGTACGTTTTACAACTCATGTTATTCCAAGAAAATATAATAGGGTCTTATGTTAGAAGATTTTTTTTCGTAATTTTTGTAATGATTAGGTCTGGAATAAAGACAACATTCTAAACCTCTTTTTAAAAACATGTTCTTAGGTTCAAGGATTGCTTGGTATTAGATTTTGAGTTATTTATATTTTTACTCTTAGCCTTATTTTGAAAAAAATGACTTGGTCTGGCTGAAAGACTATGCTATATGTCCATATTATCCAGCATTAATAAGATTATGGGGTCTTTATACGGTTTTTGTTGTTGTTGTATTGTTATTTACAATTTTTGAATAACAGGGTTTGGAGAAAAGGCTAAGCTTGATTTTCTTTTTTTCCACTGGAATATCATTAGGGTATCTTAGTTTGGACTTTTTTGAATTTTTGGAATAACTGGGTCTGGAAAAAAGACTTTGGACTTACATTATAATTTTTGAAACTACTGCGTCTGGAAAAAGACTGGACTTTTGTGCTATATGAAGGCATTACTATAGGGTTTTAGTTTTTAGTTTTAAATAACCGGGTCTGGAGAAAAGACTATGCTTGATTCTCAATTTACTCATAGCGCGTATATTCACAATACGTTCAGTATAATTTAAAACAGCAACAAAGACTTTGATTCCACCAGTTTTAATTAACTGGGTCTGGAGAGAAGACTAGGCTCGATTCTCATTTTTATTCCACCGGAACATCATTATCATATCTTATTTTGGACTTCATAATATTTGAAACAATCGGGTCTGGAATAAAGACTTTGGACTTATATTATTATTTTTTAAACAACCGGGTCTGGAGAAAAGACTTTGGACTTATATTATCATTTTTGAAACAATCGGGTCTGGAATAAAGACTTTGGATTTATATTATAATTTTTAAACAACCGGGTCTGGAGAAAAGACTTTGGACTTATATTATCATTTTTGAAACAATCGGGTCTGGAATAAAGACTTTGGATTTATGTTATAATTTTTGAAACAACAGGGTATGGAAAAAGACTTTGGATTTATATTATAATTTTTTAAACAACCGGGTCTGGTGAAAAGACTTTGGACTTATATTATCATTTTTTAAACAAGCGGGTCTGGAATAAAGACTTTAGGCTCATACGATTATTTTTTAAAACAACCGGGTCTGGAATAAAGACTTTGTACATATATTATAATTTTTGAAACAACCGGGTCTGGAATAAAGACTTTGGACTTATATTATCATTTTTTAAACAACCGGGTCTGGAGAAAAGACTGAACTTATATTATCATTTTTGAAACAATCGGGTCTGGAATAAAGACTTTGGACTTATTATATTATTATTTAAACAATCGGGTTTGGAATAAAGACTTTGGATTTATATCATAATTTTTGAAACAACAGGGTCTGGAAAAAGACTTTGGATTTATATTATATTTTTTTTTAAACAACGGTGTCTGGAGAAAAGACTTTGGACTTATATTATCATTTTTGAAACAATCGGGTCTGGAATAAAGACTTTAGGCTCATATGATTATTTTTCAAACAACCGGGTCTGGCATAAAGACTTTGGACTTATATTATAATTTTTGAAACAACCGGGTCTGGAATAAAGACTTTGGGCTCATATTATTATTTTGAAACAACCGGGTCTGGAATAAAGACTTTGGATTTATATTATAATTTTTGAAACAACCGGGTCTGGAATAAAGACTTTGGATTGATATTATGATTCGTTAATTAATCGGGTCAGGAAAAGAGACTTTGCACTTATGTGCTATATGAACGCATTAGTATACGATTTTAGTTCAGAACGGATTTGCCAAAAATCCCTTCAAATTTATTACATTTGTGGGTAAAGTCATTATTACAATTGTGGGCGATCAAAAATTATTACATTTGTGGGTAAAGTGCATTATTACATTTGTGGGTAAAGTGTTATTACATTTGTGGGCGTTATTACATTTGTGGCTAAAGTGTTATTACATTTGTGGGTGCAACAGCCCGTCGTAGCTAAGTGAATGAGTCGCTGGGCTTTTACAGGAGCCCCTCGCACTCAAAGGGTTAAGTTCAACTATAACTATCGCACTAACAAGGACTTTAGAAGGATAAGATGTAAACATGTCGCGGTGATGTTGACCTTTGACCTTTTGACCTCAAAATCAATAGGCTTCCTGGGATTAATGCTAGTATCATACACACCAAATTATATGAGCCTAGGTTAATTTCAACTTAAGTTATCGCGTTTACAAGGACTGCAGAAGGGTACAATGAAAATAGGTCACTGTGACCTTGACCTTTTGACCTCAAAATCATTAGGCTTGCTTGGATCCATGCTAGTATTATACATGCCAAATGATATGAGCCTAGGTTAAGCTAAACTGAAATTATTGCGTTTATAAGGACTGCAGAAGGGTACAATGAAAATAGGTCACTGTGACCTTGACCTTTTGACCTCAAAATTAATGGGCTTCCTTGGATCCATGCTAGTTTCATACACACAAATTTGATGAGCTTAGGTTAAGTTAAACTGAAGTAATCACGTTTACAAGGAAAAGTTAACAGACGGACAGACGGAAGGACAGACAGACGGACGGACTCCGAGCGTGATACCGTTATACGTCCTGTCAAGACGGGCGTATAAAAAAGTGCTTAGAATTTCCATTCTTTAGGTGGAAATTTCAGCTCGTGATTCGCGCTTGCATCATTTAATTGTTTAAATATGTAACAACTTCATGGCTAACTGCAAGCAGCCTTTAACAGGTACCTTTCGTATCAGTTCATTTTTGCGCGCGCTTCATGTTCATAGTAATTATTTAGTTGAATACACGTCATTTTCAGGATAACAAACATTACCCACATTGGTTAAATTTTAGAAAAATATATAAAATTTCCAAAAAATCTAGCTTGCGCTTCGCTCTTGCATCATATGAATAAGGATTATGATATTATTTATTTATGTTGATTTATAAAAAAGCTAATTGACTATTAGGACTACCCCTTCAAAGAAAGACACAAATATCTTCTTCAAGTGGTCGATCGGGTAAAATATGGCTGAAACAAGATTCCCCCCCCTCTCTTGGCGAAGGCTGGATTAGCCTTAATGACTACATATTTTTCAATATTTTCACATATACTTCTTCATCATGGAGCCTTGAAACTCTTTCCATACACGCATAAGCAAGAACTCCACAGCTGGATGGATTTCCCTAGGAAATCCATATTTACAGGGTAAAATTGGTTTATAAGTGTGATTTCTTTTATTGATATTTGAACCTTCAAACACCTAATACGTATGAAGGTATCAAAATTATTTCATTAATGAATGGCAAAAATGAGACGTTTCTTACCAGACCGATCTCGTCTAGATCTCGTCAACAAAGCAGATACACTAGGCCAGACCCTTGAATCGCTTCGTTATGACGTACATTCGATTAACGATGTGACAATATGATGTTTTGAAGAACAATTTAAATATAAAAATTATTATTTAAACAATACTAAAATTTAATACGTGATTACAAATAATCATTGTAATAATAATTAGTTATAATCATGTATTATTAACAAATACTGAAGATTAACATGTGATTATACATAATCATAATATTAATTGTTGTTTATAATCGAGTGTTAAATTGTAGTATTTGTTAAATGATGATTTTTATCTATAAATTCATCTTCAAAACGATTCACGAAGCGGTTCAAGGGTCAGACCTATTGTATTTGCTTTGTTGACATAATTATAGTAGAGCGGATAAGCCGAACAATTGTGCACTTATGACTACAGCATAAACTTTCACAAGTATTGGTATATGCCGTAAGAATCATTTTAAAGATGGGAGGTAAATTTTTGACGCCATTTTCGGCAGTTGCCATGGCAACGGATTAATTCAAATTAGTTCATGCAGAACACTCACTGTATTATTTCCCCTAAATTAATTGATTAGGCCAAACCTCATGCATGTACATATAAGTTAATTTTTATTGTATTTTTCACCTATCCATAACCATGTCATCCCTATTCTTTTTAATTAGATGCTATCTGGTTGCCATGGCAATGGCACTTTGCACTACAAATGCCAAGGCATTTGTGGTTATTCTCCTCGCTGCACCACAAATGCCCGTGTGCATGTGTGATACCATAGGGATCGTGTGTAAAGTGTACCACATGTGCCCAAACGGTCTCTCTCAGACTGAACCACATGTGCCCAAATAATTTCTCTTTCTTTCCCCCTCTTCCTCTCCCCTTTTCTTCTTTTCCTTCCTCCTCTTTCTCTTTTTCTTCTCTCTATTTCCCCTTTTCCTCTCTTTTTTCTTGTCTTCCTTTCACCCCTTTTCTCTTTTCTTTCCCCCTTTTCTTCTCTTTTTCCCCGTCTTTTCTTTCTCTCTTTTCCTCTCTCTTTTCTCGTTTTTCTTCTCTTTTTCTCCTCTCCCCCCTCTCTCTCTTTCTTATCTTTCTTCCCATCTTCCTCTCTTTTTAGATATTATCTTCCTTCCTATTTTTTCTTCTTCTTTTCCCCTTTTCCTTTCTCCTTTCTTGTCTTTTCTTTTATTTCCCTCTTCCTTTTTATCTCTTTCCCCCGTTACTTCTCCCTTTTTCTTTTTCCCTTTTTTTTCTTTTAATCTTTTTTTCTTCTCTCCCTTCCCCTTCCACTCTCTCTCTTTTTCTTATCTTTCTTCCCATCTTCCTTTCTATTTAAATATTCTCTTCCTTCCCCTTTTTTTCTTCTTCTTTTTCCTCCCTTTCCTTTCTCCTTTTTTCTTCTCTTCCTTTTCCCTCCTCTCTTTTTTCTCTTCTTTCCCCCTTTTCTTCTCCCTTTTTCTTTGTCTTTCCTTTCCTCCTCTTACTCACTTTTCTATTCTCTTCTTTTCCATCTTCCTCTCTCTTTTTATTCTCTCCCTCCCCCTTTTTTTGAGCTGGGGGTGGGAGAGGCAGTTCCCCCTCGGCACCTCATGGATCCGCACCTGATAGAACCCGATGGTCTCGTATCATTTGACCTTTGGACATAATTTTACACACACTGCGGACTATCGGACCCGCGGTCTATCGGACCCACGGACTATCGGACCCGCGGTCTATCGAACCCGCGGTCCGTCGAACCCGCAGTCTATCGGACCCGCGGTCTATCGGGATGTCCCCATTGATATATATCAGAAAAAGGAGAGGCCCGAGGATTGACCCCTGGGGCACGCCGCATGAAATCTCATAGGGTTGGACAAAATGTTGTTAAAAAAACATATTGAATTCTATTGTACAGATAACTTTGAAACCACTGAAGAGGTAAACCTCTTATTCCATAATTATAAAGTTTTGATACAAGTATTGAAAAGTCAATGGTGTCGAAAGCTTTGCTTAAGTCTAGGAATACTCCAATAGAATAAAGTTTTTTATTGAAAACATTAATTAAATAACAATGTAAATCAATGACAGCCATTTCGGTTGATACATTCTTTAGGAAACCATATTGACATTCATTTAAAAATGAATTTGTACATAAAAAAATCATAAAGTCGATTGTAAATTAGCCTTTCCAAAATTTTTGAAAAATAAGGAAGTATGGAAATTGGTCGATAATTAAAAACATCATGAACATCACTTTTCTTATGAACAGGTATAACTTTTGCAGTCTTCAATTTGAAAGGTACAATACCAGTCAAAATAGACAACTTAAAGATAAAACATAACGGCTTGACTATACAATATATAACATTCTTTATAACTCGAGGATTTAAATTATCAATGCCACAACTATTTGTACAGTTTAGCTTTTTAACAACATCAGTGATATCATTCTCAGAAATAGGTTTGAAGTAAAGAGAACTTGAATGTTGCATGGGCAAGAATTTGGTAAAATTATCAGAGCTGTTTGGAGTCAGAGATATTGAACTGTTTAAAGATAAACCAATGTTGACGAAATAATTATTCAAAAAATCTCTTTAGAATCTGTGATTCGCCTCCCATCAGCATTGATATAATTTGGAACTTTATTTTTTGTTTTATGTAATATATCATTGATGAGGTGCCAAGTTTGTTTCATATTTCCGTTCATTTCAAATAAATTAGTTTTGTAATAGTTTTTACGAGCATTCCTTAATAAACTATTTTTATGGTTTCTCGCTTTTACTTTTTTTCCTGTTGCTTTCACAAGGGTTTGATGTATATGATTTATAAATTCTATTCTTATCTTTTTTTTTATAAAGATCAGGAGAAATCCATGACTTTTTTATATTTTTTTACGAGTGGATTTATATGATTTTGTTACAAAAACTTTATTGTATAAAAGAGTAAAAGCATTAAGAAATTTTTCAAAAGCAAGCGTTGTATCAGTAATATCAAATAATTTAGTCCATTCATTATCTAAGAGCTCATGTTTAAATGCATTTATAGTATCATTATTGATAAGACGTAGACTAAGCTCAGGAATACTATGGACAGGAAATTTTTTCTGTGTTATTTGAAAAATAGGGAAGTGATCAGATATATCATTGTAGAATAGACCAGAGGAAACATTTAAATCAAAATTATTGGTAAATATATTATCAATGAGTGACATGGACCCAGCAGTAACCCTAGTAGGTTTGTCAATTAAAGGAATAAAGAAGTGAGAATGTATTATACTGAGAAAATTACTTATAGCAGCATTAGTATACTTCAAAATATCTATGTTGAAGTCACCCATTAAATAAACCTGATTGTGTTCAGAATCAAGCTTGTTCAAACAATTTTCAACGATAGTTGAAAATTCATTTATATTTGATTGAGGTTTCTTGTATATTACACCTATTATAATGTTCTTTTCTCTAAACATGTCAATTTCAATAAATAGCGATTCATAATTATTTGAAGGTTGTAAAAGATCATTACGGATATTAAAATTATATGTATCAGAAACTAATAAAACAACACCTCCACCTTTGCCATGTTCATGGCTAGAGTGGACAAAAGAATAACCTGGAATGTTAAATAACAAAGGAGTGTTTTTACAGCTCCATGTTTCAGAGAAACCATATATTGAATAATTGATACACAAAGTGGATATAAAAGTAGAGATAGCATTGAAGTTTTTGTTTAGACTACGATAATTGAAATGAAGAATACTAAAATGATCATTGAGAAAATTTCCCGTTTGATTCTCGACCGCACTTCGGACTGCAAACTGCGGTCGTATACCTCATTTTTTGTTTGGAAAATCTCAAACAACATTTCCAACCCCGATAAACCCATCTTGGCCAGGTAATCCCCTTGTCTCAATTTCACCACCACGGGCCAGCCAAACGAGCGTTGAGCCAAGGACGAAATGATAAACAACATCTGTGCTATTACGTAAGACTTGTCCGCCTGTAGAAGGATCTTCGGAATGAAATTATTGTATTCGATATTAATCACGTTTTGAAAGGCATATTACATTCAGACATCCAATACTAGTCAATTTCAATTTCGAACATGAAAATCGACCTCGAAATAAGGAAAGTAAGCGAATAAAAAAGAAATAATAATAATGATAATGGTATTTTATTCAAAGACTGTTCGCAGCAAGAGCTGAATTGTACAGAACTTTTACATAAAAAACAGCATTAAACATAACAGTATCAAAATAGAATTATAAAAATACACAAAGCATAAAAAATCTACTATCATTAATACTTTTGGGGTTAATATGAATCAACAGAATATTTCCAAATATAAGTAACTGCAGAGGTTTCAAATTTTGCTTAAGATATAGTACATGTATACGAGAAAGCGGATTGGAAGGATTTATGATGTAAGTTAATTGGATTGGAAAAAAAGAATGAAAGGAAGAAAAAAGTTTCTATCAACGCGTGTATACATGAAACTCCATGTGTGGCCCCCTGCTGTGACCGTTGATGCTGGGGTGTATTATCTTCGGACCGAGGTCAAGAAACAGGTGTTTCTATACTTAAATTTCATGCTTGAGGGCAATAGGGTTTGTAGAACTGGGAGAAGAGATTTGATGATAAGGGAAACTGGGGTATACTGCTCTTCAAAGCAAGATTTCGTCATGATCATGAATGTCGTTGAACTGAGAGGTAAAATCGTCGTCGACAAAATATTTACAGTTAAGAAATCTGCTAAAATGGAATTCATCGTTATTTTGTGAGAGTTCATTAAACTTATGTCTACCAAAATCGATCACTGTATCTTGAAATATTGCACAGAATTCATTGTCATCTAAACCCTGAAAAGGGAATACAGAATCATACATATATAAACATTGCATAGGATCATTGGTATTACAACTGTAGAAATCATCACCTGACATCAAGTTGTGTAAGCAATAGAATAAAGTAATAGAAATAACAGGAAATAGATACAGAAGGAATAGTTGAGACAAAACGGAGTAGTCGAGAATAATAAGAAGGAAAGAGAAACAAGAAACATGCGAAATATGAAAACATTCTATACAGTATTGCAAATAACATTGGTTCCACCAAAGTGGGAAAAAGGTGGCAAAGTTCCAAAAAGTTCGAGATAAGAGTCCAGTTTCACAGTGAGGAGGATAAATGGTAAGAGTCAACCAGAAGTATACATGGCAGATCAATACATATGATCAGAGCTTGTTTATATCTTCCTTACAAGTTAGAAGTTTCTTCACGCTACCAGCAGTATTGGGTAATGCAAATATTCGACCGTCGATGGACCATGCAGATTTCACTTTAGGACTAAGGCGAGCAGCGTTGAGAAGAACAGCATTCTTTGCAGTCGGGTGTTCCAAGATGGACATTCGTTTACCTGCTAGTTTACAACGGTTTCCGATGACTTCGCGACGTTTCCTGTAGGAAGCGAATTGATAGCCCGTGGTTTGGTGTTTTCAGAAGACGACTCCTTGGGGTGACCTATACGATGGCTGCGATTGATGTCTTCTTTGCGAAGATTTATCTTCAACTACTCAGTGGCAATTTTTATAAAGATGTCATCAGTTTTCTCACCTGGTGATTCTTTTAAGCCGAAGAAGCGAAGGGAATTCCTCCGAGAATACTGCTCCTGGTTTTCCAGACGATTGTACAAGGCATTTAAAGTGTTCGTTCGGGTTTCCTATTGAGATTGAAGGAATTCAATTTCAGCGCTCTTGGATTTCAATGTAGATTCTAGGTCAAGGATAATTATGTGCTTCTTGGATATGTAGCTCTGCTTTGATATCTAACAGGCATTTATTTATATGACAGTCAGAATACTTATGAACCTAGGATAAGTGAGAATTTCCTTAATCACCACAGACACCATAGTTGCCGTTGATTTCTCCATGGCCATACTCCTAGTGGTCATACTTGAAGTTGGAGCATTGTATATATTCTAGACTCAATGTACCTAGTGGAAGTGATCACTCCGACTCAGAGTTCATTCAGACCTTTTCTCACAAGAAAGGGATAAATTAAGAATAGAAGAATGCATAGAAGGATGAACAATGATACTAGGAGACAATAGACGAATAAGTTCAATTACAATGGCAAGAGTAGGCAATCAGTCAAGAAGAAGAATCGTAGCTCTGACTATCTCCATATATAAAGTACACGAATGGAGTTCAGTGGCAATCAAATGTACAAAAAATAACATGAAAGTCAGTTAATGGGACCGTAGTAACAGTTGCTACATTACCACTGCAAATCGTTGATTAAAATCACACGTTGATGAATAATAGCAGTAAAATGAATCACTTCTGGTTGATTATGTACAGTTAGGCAACACACATATAAGGTAAAATACAATGAAGAAATTTAAAAGGTGGCAAAATCCAAGTTAAATTTGTAGAGTAGAGAAAACCCGGCTGATCCGACGCTTCCGCTATCAATTAAAAAAAAATAATAAAATAATAATAAAGATAAAAAATAAATGATGATAAAAAATGTTGATATGAATAAAACATTATACACTGAGGAATTTTTGTACTACGAGGACGACACCACTTCATATTGTTTAACGATTAGAGGTTCGAATGAAACAGTTGAATTCTCTCAAGGTATTTTTCATTTTCGACTTCTTATTGTTTAAGCCTGTCAACGTTTTTATTTGCAGAATGATTTATGATGGTATCAACATATCAGCGCCCTTATTCCGCCCTCACTCGCATGTCAATAATTACATGAAAAGTCCTCTTACTCAACTATACCTGCGTCCTGTTCTACGATAATAATGATAATAACAATATCTATAAAAGAACGTTCATAATGCAAAGCAATTATAATAATACATTATAGTGCGCAGAACAAAACAATGAACTGCGAATGAAATTGATGTCATTTTTTGTCTCACCTGCATATCCGAGTGAGACTAAAGGCGCCGCTTGTACGACGGCGGCGGCGGCGGCGTCAACATCAAATCTTAACCTGAGGTGAAGTTTTTGAAATGACATCATAACTTAGAAAGTATATGATCCTAGTTCATGAAACTTAACAAACGGGTTAATAAACTATTACTAAACATCCTATCAGAGTTTCATGTCACATGACCAAAGTCAAAGGTTATTTAGGGTCAATGAAGTTAGACCGTGTTGGAGGAATCAACATCAAAATCTGAACCTGAGGTTAAGTTTTTGAAATGACATCATAACTTAGAAAGTATAGGGTCCTAGTTCATGAAGCTTAGCCATCTGGTTGATAAACTATTACTGAACAATCTCTTAGAGTTTCATGTCACATGACCAAAGTCAAAGGTCATTTAGGGTCAATGAAGTTAGACCGTGTTGGAGGAATCAACATCAAAATCTGAACCTGAGGTTAAGTTTTTGAAATGACATCATAACTTAAAAAATATATGCACCTTGTTCATGAAACTTGGACATAAGGTTAATCCAGTATCACTGAACATTCTGCATGAGTTTTTATGTCACATGACCAAGATCAAAGGTCATTTAGGGTCAATGAACTTTGGCCGAATTGGGGGTATCTGTTGAATTCCCATCATAACTTTGAAAATTTATGGATCTGATTCATGAAACTTGGACATAATAGTAATCAAGCATCACTGGACATTTTATGCAAGTTTCAGGTCTCATGATTAAGGTCAAAGGTCATTTAGGGTCAATGAACTTTGGCAGAATAGGGGGTATCTGTTGAATTACCATCACAACTTTGGAAGTTTATTGGTCTAGTTCGTTAAACTTGGACATTAGAGTAATCAAGTATCACTGAATATCCTGTGCACATTTCAGGTCACATGACCAAGGTCAAAGGTCAATGAACTTTGGCCGAATTGGGTGTATCTGTTGAATTACCATCATAACTTTGAAAGTTTATGGATCTGATTCATGAAACTTGGACATAAGAGTAATGAATCATCACTGAACATCCTGTGCGAGTTTCAGGTCACATGATCAAGGTCAAAGGTCATGTAAGGTCAATGAACTTTGGCCATGTTGGGGTTTTTTGTTGAATAACCATCATATCTCTGTAAGTTTATTGGTCTAGTTCATAAAATGTGGACATAAGAGTAACTATGTATCACTAAACATCTTTTGCGAGTTAGAGTAGTTTTCAAAGACAGCACTGCTGCTATATTTAACAGCGTGATGCAGTTGAGACGGCCAGAGGCATTCCACTTGTTTATTTTATTTAAACATTTATTTTTTCTTCTATTTTACACATTTCTTCATTTGTGTTAACACAGGCTTAATCGAAATCAATTTTTTGTAAAGAATATAAATATATAGAAGTTGTTTTTATAGAAGCGGGCGTATCCCTTAAAGCAAAAGCTTGCGGCGGCATCCCTGGGGGCGGCATACGCGTGGAAACATAATCAGTACAAAATAAAAAAATACAAAGAAGAAAAGAAGGGCTAGTTGAGAAATTTGGTAGGGAAAAGAAAAGAAGAATTGAGAGAATTATCATACCCGTTCGTGGATTCTTTGGCAAAGGTGGAAGTGGCAACCTTGGACATGAACCCCTGGAAACGCTTGGTTGAACGCTTTCTTGCTGCGAACTCGAAGTCCATCATGACACTTTGTGGGTTAGATACCCTTCCCTCTTGAAGAACAGCCACTAGCCGTGAATACGAGGCTTGGTCTTTGGTCATCATAAGACAATAGACTAACGGGACAACGTGTTCCTCATATTGGGCATGAATGCTCCACAGCTGGAAAAATACTGATGGAATGACCTTAAACGTACCATCTACAAACCATTGTTCAGCTGTTGATAGCACCTATCAGTAAAACAAAACAAGAACATATAAGTATATGTCTACCATAATTAGTTCAGCTTCGAAATCATACTATCGTAATCATGGCAATGTTTAACAGATCAGGGGAAAAGGGGAATAAAGACATTTAGATAAAACTAATGTTTACTTCTGATTAAAGCTAAGCGGGTGCTTGTCGATTTGCCTGCCCTCCTTTTTTTTTTGTTTAGTATTGCAATATATTGAATCGCATATACGGCAGGCTAGTCTACTGTGCAAACCCTTCACTCGAAATAAGGGTCTGAATGTGCAGCCTACTCATACCTTGTGTACTGAAGGCCTCTCGCTTTGAATTGAAATAGCAAGTTTTGTAAATGTATGTGCTAGTCTTTGCGTGGAGACACACTTGCTGATCAAATTCAATCAGGGTCTGTGCATGTAGACTCACTTCAGGCCAAGATGCAAAATATTCCTATTAAACTTGCCAAGTAATTGCACATTTTTTTATCACGATAAGACGCCGCAGACCTCTTACTACAATGTAAAATTGTACATTATGTACTGTATGAAAGAGTAAACATCTCAAATTTTACAAGCAAAATATGGGCAATTTTCTCGCTCGGTCGCTATGCTTCCTCGCAAACAAAAATTGAGCCCCCCCCATTTCAGATTTCTTTAACCCCAGTTCGTGAACAAAAATCATCGCCATTGTCGGGAGTGAAAAGGGACAAGTTTCCCATTGTGCAGGTTAAAAAGTGATCAATGACACTATGATTATGAATAAAATAGAATATCTACCTATATATATAACACACACATATATATATAGTGCGTCCCATGCAAAAACGAAACCGAATTTTATAGATGATTTATCATAACTTAATCACAAATACAATACACAAAGGACCTACCATTTTTAAGCGTAGAATCTCCTCTTTCACGCATGAGTGAGCAAAAACAATTTTAAAAGGAGATTCCCAAAAGTCACTTAGCGGGCCGTATCTGGGTATTAAAAAGAAAAATCACATTTCTAAAAAGTTCAATATCTGCTCTTTAATTTAATAACTCAATTACAGAAAATGGTCAAGGGATAACAAAGTTCTGGTTATTTGAAATAAGGAATAATCTAAAGTATTACCAGATGAAAGAGGAGACTCTAAGCTTTACGTTGGCAGGTCATTTGTTTATATTCTTTGTGATTAAGTTATGATAAATCATCACTAAATCTCTGTTTCGTTTTTTTCTGGGACGCACTGTAAATATATTACTACTACTTAGATTATTCGTCATTCACGCATGAGTGAGCAAAAACAATTAGAAGAAAGGATGCCAAAAACTCATTTCGCGGGGGGTATCTGAATTTCAAAAAGAAAATCACATGACGAAAAAGTTCAATATCTGCTTTTTTCGTTGATACCTTAATAACAAAGAATGGTCAAGAAGTAAAAAAGTTATGATCCCTCGAAACAATGCTTGTATTTCCATAATTTCATTAAATAAACGTGTTTTCACCGGTTTCCAACAGAAGCTATGGCACAGTAACAAAAGACTTAATGCATGGCTGATCGTCAACAAAACGGAGTGTCGAGTGAGTTTGAACGCTAGTCTGTAAAACCTCTTCATTTTATGAAATTATTGAAATTCAAGCCTTATTTCAAATAACCATAACTTTGTTATTTCTTGACCATTTTTTGTAATTGAGGTATCAACTTAAAGAGCAGATATTGAACTTTTTAGAAATGTGGTTTTTGTTTTAAAACCCAGATACGGCCCGCCAAGTGACTTTTTTGGTATCCCCTTTTCAAAAAGTTTTTGCTCACTCATGCGTGAATGAGAAATAATCTAAGTAATTTCAAATGAAAGAAGAGATTCTAAGCTTTAAAATGGTAGGTCATTTGTCTATTTTATTTGTGATTACGTTATGATAAATCATCAATAAATCTCGGTTTCGTTTTTTGTGGGACGCACTGTATACATACCGAAATGAGATAGAAGTCGCAAATCGAAATTCCTAGAAATTCGGCAAACTAATAAAAAAGTCAAAATTTTTAAGATTTTTTTGTTCATTTTCTGATTCTTCCATGTTTCATAAATACTCTGTGAAAAAAATGAGTGAATTTGATGACGGTAAAGTGATAAAAAACAGTTTTTCTGCGAGTGTTTTTTGGGGTCAGTTCGAGATTTTCTGATATACGCTCGACTTGATCGAATTTCGCTTCATACTAAGCTCCGCCCCTACCAACGTACGCCATTGTTGATTGGCTATTCATTTAAACTCGTGTACAGCTTGCGGCGTCCGACCGGCCGCTCGCTCGATCGATCGATCAGTTCAATAAGCTTCAAAAGAAAGATCATAAGCATCGCTTTTAATACGAATTCTAAAATTGAAAAGGCGGCTTCTTGACAAAAGTTAACAAACGGGATTCAACTTCAAAAGGGTTATTTTTGTGATAATGCAAGTGATCGGGATGTTTCGAAGAGAAAACTTTATTAAAAAAAAGGGTTTAAAATCTATAAACGTATTGTATGTTCGCGGATGTGGGTTAATTGATCTGCAGTATCATTAACAAAAGAAAAAAAGTTTTTCATGACTAAAGCTTGATGGGCTTTATTATTTCCATTTATTTTTGCCTTCAATTTTTTATCATGTCCCATTCGACTATGCTCAGATCTATTCTCTCTGTCGCTCTCTGTTTTTCTTCTACCCTCTTCTTGTGTCTTTCTTGTGTTTTATTTCTTCCTTTCTTCCCCTCTCCCCCTTTTCGTTCGCTCTTCTCATTCAGATGATTCGGTCTCTTCTTTCTAAATCTCCCTCCTTGTTCTTCCTCAACTCCTTTTTCTTATTTAATTCTAATTCGTTAATTCCTCTTCTTCTCCCTTTCGTTCTTCTCTTTTTTTCTATGTCGATTATTTTCTCCTCCTTCTCTCCCCTTTGTTCACCCTTTACTTTTTTTCTCCATATTTTCCCCTTTTCTTCTTTTTCGTTTCTATTTACATAATTCTTTTTTTCTTTCTTCTTTACTTCTTTCTTTTCTCCCTCCCTCACCCACCACCTCATTCCTCTTATTTTTTTATTTCGTTCCTCTTTAATATATTTCTATTTTCCTTCTTCCTCTCACCTGCTCATCCCTACGATCTTATTCCTCCCCCCTCCCTTTCCTTTTCTCCTACCTCGTCGATCTGCTCTAATTTTTTGACCTCATTTCTTGCCCTTTTCCTTCTCTCTCTTTCTCATCCCAACGTCTTATTCCTCTCACTTCTCCATCTTTTTTTTGTTCTATATAATTCCTTCTTCTTCCCATTCGATCTTCTATTTTTTGGTCACAGCCGTTCTTTAAGGGGGGAGGGATGGGAAGGGATAAGCGAAAACAGAGCAGAAAGAGAGAGGGATGGGGAGGAATAAGCGAAAACAGAGCAGAAAGAGAGAGGGATAGAAAGGAATAAACAAAAACAGAGCAGAAAGAGTGAGGGATGGGAAGAAATAAGTGAAAAAAAAGACAAGAGAGAGGGGATCGGTATTATACAGTGAAACATGAGAAAAATATAGTACAGCTTTTATTGTTTTTTGTTGTCCTTTCTCTAAAATTTCCATTTTCCTCCCGTAAAATAATATCAATATATTTGAGAAAAGAAAGAAAAGGCGCCGCTTAAAAAAATAGAAAATAAAGGCAAGAAAAGAAAAGAGTATTTGACAGGGTCAGACTTGACCCCCTTTTCAAAATTTTATTTTTATGGCGCCGATGAAGTACAAAAATATGTGCGCCGCTTGGCAGTACGCCCCCCTCCCTCCCTTCGCCAAAAGCTGGATCCGCCTATGAAAAAGGAAAAAAAACATACAAAGCGGGAAAGAAAGGAAAGAAGAACATGTAAGAAAGAACAAATCATTCGAAATACTATGCTAGCGTGATTAGTAAGAAAGGGAAATAAACAACAAAGATGACAAAATAGCAAACAATTATTAACAGCGGGAAATTAAGGTAGAATGGAATGCGTCAAAAGTTCGATTGGAAAAATACGATAACGGTCAAGAAAAAACAGAAAACATTAAACACAACCGGGCTGCCTAACATTTTAATCATACCTGCAATTCGATTTAAAATGGGCGGCTAGTTTTAAGGTTTAACATGGAAATTGCTGATAATAATAATACAGATAGACATACACAGGCTCTTCAATCAATCTTTCAATCAGAAACTTTCTTGAAATTAAGTAAACTGACAACAATGAACATTATATCAATTCTTTTATTTATTTAGTTAAAAAACCCTTGGTAATATAAAAACAAATGATTCGACGAGTTCATTTTTTTTCGTGGGAAATGAGTATAGAATCGGAGTCTCCAGTCACGATACCCATGATAATGATGATAATGTTAATTATACGCCTCTGTATTGATCGTGGCAACGTCGATTGGCGGATACGCATTCACATGGTAAAATGTATTTAAAAGAAATAAAAAATCAATAAAGTTCTATTCATTCTAGCGCTTTCTTATGGTAACAAAAGAAAGAAGGGGGAGAAATCCCTGTTGTTTTCCCTTTCATTCTTCGCAAAGCAGTGTAGGCCTATTGACAGTGAACAGGGTCAAGTCGATTCCAAAGGCGAGATTGTAAACAAGGCCTGACCTGTGTGAGTGTGTGTGTGTGTGTGTGGGGGGGGGATTATCCCATTATCGAGGGATAACTAACAGGGGAACTTGAACTTTCTTTCAAGAAACCACACCCTTCGCTTATTTCGATCATTGTCAGTATGAGAATGATAGTTATCATGAAGAAAGCTATTTCTACTTATTCATTGGTTTGATAAATTTCAAGGAAGAAAAAAAATCGCAATAAATCTAAAATTACATAATGTATATCAATCACTATTTGATAACTCAGTTTGTCTCATATAAACTTGTAATAAAAAGAACATTAATTTTACAATCATTTTAATCTTTACTAGATAATTAATGTTACGATCAAGCGTGGCATTCAGGACATCGTCCTGTCATGTCTCAGATTTTCGTTTTATTTCATTTTTTTAAATATTTTTATTATTATTATTTTTTTCTCTTTTTAGGTGTGCAGTCATTTGTTTAAAAATATAAAGAGTATTTCCCCTAATCTATCCTCTATTGAAGATAATTATGACGGGTCTTTACTCAGGGTACTTCCTCGCTCTTTTTGTTGTAGAATTAAGACGTTGATATCAAGGTTTTTTTCAGCATCACTTTTATAATCACTATAACCCTTTTTCTATTAGTTTTTTTTCATTAATTTACCTTTACATGTATGTATTTTGTACTAATTTTGAATCATTCCAATGCTGTAAATCATAACCACTCCCCCATGATCGGTAATAGACGATATTGAACAAATTATTCGCCTTTTTGTTCTCACTTTCTCAAGTCTCATAAGCATTAAAAAACATGAGCGCACAAGCAATTAGTAAAGGTGATGTACAAATTATTTTGAAGGCCCATCTTTCCATTTTACAAGGGATAGTTTTTTTTTAGAACATGCGGTTTCAGTTCAGGTCTAAATGACTCGCTTGATAGATTACATGTCAAGAGTCCGGGTGAGAGTAAACGCCATCGATATTCAAACAAGCCGATGGCACAATGAAAATCATTGGAATACTCCCTCCTCCATGGTTTTAGGGCCAACCTTTTATCCCCACCTTTTATTTCACTAATAAGGGAGATCATGATGTTCTTTTTTTTTCACGAAGATTATTATAAAACACCGGTTTAACCAATGATGTGTAGCAGATAACTGGGGAGTGTTTCATCAACATTTTTGTCCGACAAGTTGTCAAATCTGACATCTTTCCTTGATTCTGATTGGCTGAGAGGTACTGTTACTGTGGTAATTTTCGGATAAAACAGGACTTTTCGGACAAAGTCCCTTCATGAAACGCTCCCCTGATTGACATAGAACGTTGTTTCGTCTTGCAGTCGCGCGTTACTTGCAAGTTGGCTATTGTTCTCAATGCAGCCTCCTCACTGGTTAATCGTTTCGCCTTTTTTGGCAAGCGATTACTAGGGCATTTCGGTTAGCTCGGCGGTGGAAAAATAGATTTTTTCATGGAGCAGGGTCAAAACGGAAGTTAAACTTCGAAGGCGTTTTTCTTTTGATTTTATTTTCAAGAGCCCAATTCTTCTTGCATTCTAAGGTTCATATCTCCACTAATATTTACTCTTAAGGGTCAAGTGATATATCAAATTGAAGGTAAAGAAATGGGAAATAATAATCACTAAAAAATCGGATTTTAAACATTCCGACTTGTCTCTCATTTCGGTGTGACGAGTCACATATATATATATATATATATATATATATATATATATATATATATATATATATATCGTCGGCCTTATGCCAAAAGGGCCTTAACCCGATTTTAGGGGTTCTGAATATTTTATAATAAATTTAACACATTTCATGTAAAACTTAATAACTTAACACGTTTATCGAAATTGGCTTCAAAAGCAAAAAAACGACCCCAAACTTTTGATTATTAGAGAGGCCAAAACCTTTAAACGCCATTATCTCGGAATGGCCAAAAGCAGTTAAGGCCCTTTTGGCATAAGGCCGACGATATATATATGTGGGGAGGGTACAAACATGCAAATCCAAAAAAAATGATAAGTAAAATAAATAAAATTAAAAAGAGAATGAAAAAGAATGATAAAGAAAAAAAGGAGTAAATAAACAAATAACAAAGGATATATATTTTTTTATCTGTAAGGCATGCAATCTTTTTGTTGTGTACGTTTCCGAGTTATATTCAATTTTTTTCACTGAGTGGGAGGAAGACACAATAAATTACATTATAATTAGTAACGAATCCAAAAATTAACCAAATAACATACATCTAGGTTCCTTTCAGTGGCAAAGACCAAAAATCGGTGAGGATCGTTTCGCCCGGAGTCATGATGAAGGAAAAGATCTTCACCAAGTGTCAATCTTTGAGCTGCAGGAATTTCGAGATCCTCAACAGTCATAGGTATGGGAAGGGCATCAGGGTTCTCTTGGCGTTGTCGTCTGATGTTCCTCCTCATAATGTTAAGGGATGGCAGCTCTGCTTGTCCCTCATCTGTTACATCCGAAAGAGTCGCCATGAGTACCTGTTGAGGTCTATCATTTGTCTCAGTAGCCCTTCTCTTTGTTGCTGCTTTAACCTTTGTAGCGTTACTTCTCCCATGGTTAGGTAGGTGGTTATGCTCCGTTTTATCGCGGAACTGGTTATCACCCAACACCTTTTATTGAAATATAAACAAGGATACATGAAGAATGAGAGTAAACAAAACCTGGTGGATATAATCAAATTTAAGCACTTTTCGGGGTTCAATCTTCTTATCAGCGGCGTAACAGGGTCCGTGCCGGGGGGGGGGGGGCGCAAGAAGAACCCAGAATTTCCCGGTCATATCATGGTGCGAACAGCCGTAGTGGTCTAATGAGGCGGCAATTTCGAGAGGGCCAGATATTGCCTTTCGGGAAGAATTTATCTTTAAAAAAAGAGGAGCGAATTCTCGGTTACACTTCGTATTTCCGAAGCTTCGTAATTCCGAAGGTTCTTTATTCCGAAGGTTCGTAATTCCGAAACACGTAAATTGCCTATACCTCGATGTTCGTTAATCCGAAAACGAAAAAGGGTTCGTTAATCCGAACATTTGTGGCGTAATTCCGACGATTCGTTATTCCGAAGGTTCGATAATCCGAAAACGAAATAAGGTTCGTTGTTCCGAAGGTTCGTTAATCCGAAAACGAAATAAGGTTCGTTGTTCCGAAGGTTCGTTAATCCGAAAACGAAAAAAGGTTCGTTATTCCGAAGGTTCGTTGATCCGAAAACGAATTAAGGTTCGTTTTTCCGAAGGTTCGTTAATCCGAAAACGAAATAAGGTTCGTTAATCCGAAAACGAAATAAGGTTCGTTAATCCGAAAACAAAATAAGGTTCGTTTTTCCGAAGGTTCGTTAATCCGAAAACGAAATAAGGTTCGTTAATCCGAAAACAAAATAAGGTTCGTTAATCCGAAAACAAAATAAGGTTCGTTAATCCGAAAAATGAAAACCGGGAAAGCAGAGGCAGAGGCAAGGGGAGGGGGGCGGGGGACACTGTTGCCGTTCAATTATCATATGAGGATGGGAAGGCAAGGGCGGCCGAACGAATTTTCGTTGGGGGTAAAGCCAAAAAATGAAACTCATACGTCAAATTTGGGACTGTGGTGATATTTTCACCTTAAGATTATCATCTGCTTGAAGTCATTGTCTGTTTGATAGTGATTAAGTAGAGAATAACTTTTTTGAAGTGACTTCTTATTATGGCAAAATGTATATTTAGGCTTTATTTTTCGGGAGAGAGTATAATGAGCGAGCGGCTTGGTAAAACAAATTCAAAGGTGAAGTTGTATAACGTTTTTTGTGGTCAGTTATTCTTAAAATGGCATTATTGCGAGGTGTTGCGAGCGTGAATCACAAGCTAAACTTTAGGTTATTTCAATAAAAAATGAAAATTAGTTTTTAAAAATCCGAGCAGAATTCTGCTGTCATTAAAAAGATGTGCATCTAACTAAAGAATTAACACGAGCGCAAAACGCGAGCTTAAACATACTGACCAGAAAAGGAACCTGTTAAAGAAAGCATTTAGTGACCTCTTTAGGATGCATATTTCACCAATCGAATGAGAGTGCGAAGCGCAAGCTGAAATTTTTCAATATTCCAGCCTGAAAACTTAACTTAACTTGTATACTTTAAAAAGAGTATTTTATTTCGAAAAAACATGAAAAACGGCATATTTATTTTTGAAAAAGGAACTTTCCCATTTTGGAAAATATTAATTCCCTTGTTTTTTATTCCATTTTTGATGCCCCCTGCCTCCCTCCCGGCGGATCCAACTTTCGTCAAATAGAGGGGGGGGGGGGATTTTTTTTAGCCATATTTTCCTTGATCGGCAGTTTAAAGTTGATTTTTGTTTGTTTCTTTGAAAGGGTAGTCCTAACAGTCAATAATTAGCTTTATCCTTATAAAATAAAGTAAATATGTAATAACATGATAAACCCTTTTTAAATAATGCGAGCGCGAGCTATATTTTTGTTAATATGATGGGCAATATGTTTGTGATCTTCAAAGCGAGATGCCTATGTAACTAAATTTAGATAATAACTGCTAGCAAGAAGCGCGAACAGAATTTTTAAATATATAAGCTCTGATCTGATCTAAAGGGGACATTTTAAGAACTTTTTGCAGTTAGCCATGAAGACGATGCGTGTTTTAGCCAATGGCGGCGGAACGTTTTTTTTTTTTGGGGGGGGGGCAAAGTAAAAAAAAAGGGGGCCAATAGGGGCAATTTGGTGCAAACGGATATTTTCACCATTAGATTATCATCTGTGTAAAGAGGTTGTGTGTTTTTGTAGTAACTAAATTGAGCACAATTTTTTAAGTGATCACTAAACATGCTAAAGTTATATATTTACGTTTCATTTCTGCGAGCGTAGAGAGCAAGCGGTTTGGGGGAAAAAGTCAAATCTGAAGATGTAAAATTCACCTTTTTGGTCAATACTGTGAAGGGCATCCTTGCGAGATGTTGCGAGCGAATCACGTGCTCAAACTTTTGGAAATTTCATGTGGGCCTAGAATGATAATATTGATATAGATATCATTTACCCAGGGAAGCCACTTCAGTTCTGAAAACTATTCTCCCAGCTATTATTATTTTTTTTTACAAGAATGCTATAGAATGTCCAGTTTTCAGGTTGGAAAATCGGAAAAATTTGGCTCACGTTTCTCGCTCGCATCAAGTATTGTTTATTGAGGAACTCATTCTATTCCTGGTTACAAAAAAGAAGTATGAAATGTCCAGTTTTCAGGTTGGAATATCACAAATTTTAAGCTTGCGGTTCGCGCTCTCATTATTTAGTTCGTGAGATATATATTCTATTCATGAGTCACTAAATGCAGTCCTTAAAAGATTTCTTACTGAAGCCTGTTGCATAAAACTTTTTACCTGAGAAAACTCTGGTAAAAACTGAAAACTAAGGTTAGTCTGATTTCCGCCAATTACTTTAGCACAGGGCAAAAAATCCTGTAAAAACAACCTGAGTTTTCTCAGGTAAAAAGTTTCATGCAACGGGCCCCAGGTCAGTATATAAACAAATTACAACTCGCCCTCGCATTAATTATTTAGAAATCACGATTACAAAAAATGCTCCGAATGCTCACTTCACGTCTTGTTACATGAAATGTCTACTAGTTTCAGCTTGCGATTCGCGCTTTCAACATCTCACAAGGATCATTATTAGTATTTTTATTTTCATTACCAGCAGCTGTTATTAAAAATGACATCCCCTCCAATACAAATCCTATTATCTAGAGGTTGCTCGCACGCTTCCAACACACTTGATCCCCTGCATCTTTAATTAAACCGTTTGCTTATAGGCAGCAATTGCTCAGATAAAATCGAAATTAGCCTATGCTTGATCAGGGCGCCATTCTTAATGAAATACATGCTTTGGCCCCAACACACATCATCGATCGTTATTACTATCATTGCATAATATCGTGTAATCTTGTAATGACAACATCGTTTTTGTTACCAAAATGAATTATTTTCATTTTCGGAAATACGAACCTTATTTAATTTTCGGATTAACGAACCTTATTTCGTTTTCGGATTAACGAACCTTATTTCGTTTTCGGATTAACGAACCTTATTTCGTTTTCGGATTAACGAACCTTATTTCGTTTTCGGATTAACGAACCTTCGGAATTACGAACCTTATTCGGTTTTCGGATTAACGAACCTTCGGAATTACGAACCTTATTTTGTTTTCGGATTAACGAACCTTCGGAATTACGAACCTTATTTCGTTTTCGGATTGACGAACCTTCGGAATTACGAACCTTCGGAAATACGAACCTTCGGAATAACCGAACCTTCGGAATTACGAAGCTTCGGAATTACGAATGTATGCGGAATTCTCAAGTGACCGAGCCAAAACTGTGATGCTTTTAAAAAAATCAAATTTTGTGATATCCAGATAATAACATATTTCACATTTCTCTCTTTTCATTCCTTTTTGGGGGGTCTATACGCCACTGTGAACAGGATACTTTGCGGCAGCATGGCGCATGTGCAAAAAAAGCTGCGTAATATAAGTCCTGAGCAAGCGAAGCAAACGAGAAAAAAATCACATTTTCATGAGAATCTAACTTTGAGATATTTTTTGACGATTATATTCAGTAAAAAACACTTTTCGTTTGCTTTCATTTCCTCCTTCACTGTAAAAAAAGAAGTGGTAATATAGTACTTCCAGTGTTTTTTTAGTGACTGCACTACCAGTACTGATTTTCTATAGTTCATTTTAAACTAGGAAATCTGCACTCGAATTGGCACTTCATTTTTTGTCTCACCTGCGAAGCAGAGTGAGACTATAGGCGCCGCTTTTCCGACGGCGGCGGCGGCGGCGTCAACATCAAATCTTAACCTGAGGTTAAGTTTTTGAAATGACATCATAACTTAGAAAGTATATGGACCTAGTTCATGAAACTTGGCCATAAGGTTAATCAAGTATTAATGAACATCCTATTAGAGTTTCATGTCACATGACCAAGGTCAAAGGTCATTTAGGGTCAATGAACTTAGACCATGTTGGAGGAATCAACATCGAAATCTTAACCTGAGGTTAAGTTTTTGAAATGTCATCATAACTTAGAAAATATATAGACCTAGTTCATGAAACTTGGACATAAGGTTAATCAAGTATCACTGAACATCCTGCATGAGTTTCACGTCACATGACCAAGGTCAAAGGTCATTTAGGGTCAATGAACTTTGGCCGAATTGGGGATATCTGTTGAATTCCCATCATAACTTTGAAAGTTTATGGATCTGATTCATGAAACTTGGACATAATAGTAATCAAGCATCACTGAATATTTTGTCGAAATTTCAGGTCTCATGATTAAGGTCAAAGGTCATTTAGGGTCAATGAACTTTGGCCGAATCGGGGGTATCTGTTGAATTACCATCATAACTTTGAAAGTTTATTAGTCTAGTTCATTAAACTTGGACATATGAGTAATCAAATATCACTGAACATCCTGTGCGTGTTTCAGGTCACATGACCAAGGTCAAAGGTCAATGAACTTTGGCCGAATTGGGTGTATCTGTGAATTACCATCATAACTTTGAAAGTTTATGGATCTGATTCATGAAACTTGTACATAAGAGTAATCAAGTATCACTGAACATCCTGTGCGAGTTTCAGGTCACATGATCAAGGTCAAAGGTCATGTAAGGTCAATGAACTTTGGCTATGTTGGGGTTTTTTGTTGAATAACCATCATATCTCTGTAAGTTTATTGGTCTCGTTCATAAAAAGTGGACATAAGAGTAACCATTCATCACTGAACATCTTGTGTGAGTTAGAGTAGTATTCAAAGTCAGCACTGCTGCTATATTGAACTGCGTGATGCAGGTGAGACGGCTAGAGGCATTCCACTTGTTATAGTGTTGTTTTTGTTCTTGGTTGTAGAACTTTTGGGGCCATGGCCCAACCCTACCTACTCATATATAACAGTACTATGAGGTTGGGGTTCGACACGGAGCCCCCGGAACTTCTTGATATGAAAGCCATTTAAACCTCGCAGATTGCCGCTATTTTAATCAAATATCGCAGGTATATACAAAAATGAGCTTTTACACAGCACATTTATTCAACCAAGTTGCGTAGTGGAAACAAATATTTTGAGGGGGCACAACGAAGCAATGTGGGAGTATTTTGTTAAAAGTAGACAACGAGCAAAGCGAACTAGAAAAAAAATTGCCTATTGAAATTAAGCGCATACATTCGTAATTCCGAAGCTTCGTAATTCCGAAGGTTCGGTTATTCCGAAGGTTCTTATTTCCGAAGGTTCGTAATTCCGAAGGTTCGTCAATCCGAAAACGAAATAAGGTTCGTAATTCCGAAGGTTCGTCAATCCGAAAACGAAATAAGGTTCGTAATTCCGAAGGTTCGTTAATCCGAAAACGAAATAAGGTTCGTAATTCCGAAGGTTCGTTAATCCGAAAACAAAATGAGGTTCGTAATTCCGAAGGTTCGTCAATCCGAAAACGAAATAAGGTTCGTTAATCCGAAAACGAAATAAGGTTCGTAATTCCGAAGGTTCGTTAATCCGAAAATTAAATAAGGTTCGTAATTCCGAAGGTTCGTTAATCCGAAAACGAAATAAGGTTCGTTAATCCGAAAATTAAATAAGGTTCGTATTTCCGAAAATGAAAAATTATTCATTTTGGTAACAAAAACGGTGTTGTCATTACAAGATTACACGATATTATGCAATGACGATCGATGATACATGCATGTGTTGTGGCCAAAAGCATGTATTTCATTAAGAATAGGCGCCCTGATCAAGCATATAGGCTAATGTCGATTTTATCTGAGCAATTGCTGCCTAAGCAAATGGTTTAAAGATGCAGGGGATCAAGTGTGTTGGTCGCGTGCGAGTAACCTCTAGATAATAGGATTTGTATTGGAGGGGATGCCATTTTTAATAACAGCTTCTGCTGGTAATAAAAATAAAAATAATACTATAATAATGATCCTTGTGAGATGTTGAAAGCGCGAATCGCAAGCTCAAACTAGTAGACATTTCATGTAACAAGACGTGAACTTAAACATTCTGAGCAGTTTTTTTAATCGTGAGAAAGATGTGTATCTTTCTAAAGAATTAACTCGAGGGCGAGCTGTAATTTGTTTATATACTGACCTGGGGCCCGTTGCATAAAACTTTTTACCTAATAGAATATATATCTCACGAACTAAATAATGAGAGCGCGAACCACAAGCTTAAAATTTGTGATATTCCACCTGAAAACTGGACATTTTATATTTTTTTGTAACCAGGAATAGAATGAGTTCCTCAATAAACAATACTTGATGCGAGCGAGAAACGTGAGCCAAAATTTTGCGATTTTCCAACCTGAAAACTGGACATTCTAAGCATTCTTGTAAAAAAATAATAGCTGGGAGAACAGTTTTCAGAACTGAAGTGGGTTCCCTGGGTAAATAATATCTATATCATTATTATCATTCTAGGCCTACATGAAATTTCCAAAAGTTTGAGCACGTGATTCGCTCGCAACATTTCACAAGGATGCCCTTTTAACAGTAATTGACCAAAAAGGCGAATTTTACATCTTCAGATTTGATTTCTTCCCCCCAAACTGCTTGCTCGCTACGCTCGCAGAAATGAAACATAGATATATAATTTATCAATCAGTGATCACTTAATTTCTTTTTCCTCAATTCAATTACTACAAAACACACAACCTCTTTACACAGATAATAATCTCATGGTGAAAATATACGTTTGCTTCAAATTGCCCCTATTGGCCCCTTTTTTGGCTTTGCCCCCCCCCCCCCCTCCCCCCAGGAAAATATATTACGCCGACACTGGTTGAAACACGCATCGTCTTCATGGCTAACTGCAAAAAGTTCTTTAAATGTCCCTTTTAGATCAGGGGAGCGTTTCATGAAAAGACTTGTCAGACGTTTTATCCGACAAGTCCCATTTTATCCGACAGTTACCATAGTAACAGTGCTTCTCAGCCAATCAAGATCAAGGAAAGTTGTCAGGTCTGACAACTTGTCGGACAAAAATGTTGATGAAACACTCCCCAGGTCAGAGCTTATATATTTAAAATTTCTGGTCGCGATCTTGCTCGCTGTTATTATCTAAACGGTAAATTGCCAATTCGTCTACTGCCATCCCGTCCACTCACCACATGGTCTACATTCATTTCGTCTAATGCCATTTCGTCCATCAACATTTCGTCTACCACCCATTTCGTCCAATCACCATTTCGTCTAATAGCCATTTAGTCTAATAGCCAGTTAGTCTATAGCCAGTTCGTCTACAACCATTTCGTCTACCAACCATTTCGTCTAAATCCATTTGGTCTAATGCCAAATCGTCCATTAACCAGTTCGTCCACCGTTCATTTGGTCCAGTAGCCATGTCGGCTAATTTCAGTTGGTCCAATATCCACATCGTCTACTTTTCAACTCGTCCAATTGCCATTTCGTCTAATAGTCATTTCGTCCATCAACCATTAGGTCCAATAATCAGTTCGTCTACCAACCAAATCGTCTACTAACCTTTTCGTCCAATTCCCAAATCGTCCAATAGCCATTTAGTCTAATAGCCATTAGGTCCAATAGCCATTTCGTCTAATACAAATAATTTGCGTTATCCCAGGAGGGGAGCGAAATTACTTCAATACCCCCCACCCCCCCAAAAAAAGAGCTCTTCCCGATCTGTCCTTTCTTCTTTCCCTGTACTATCCTCTCCCTTTTTGTTCGTTTCCCGTCGCTAGAAGCCCGCCTGCGCCTAAAATAAATGTAGGCCTAGTAGTATTGACAATAACGATGAGTATAATGTTTGTGATATACTCATGTTGTAGCAATTAATGGATATAATAATAAGAATGATAATCATCATAATGATACTTATAAATAATAATAATAATAATAAAATTCACAATAATACTACTACTAATAATAATTTTGATGATCATATTACTAATATTAACAAAAATTATAATAATAAGGATAATCATAATAGAAAAAATATACTTAATTAAAATAATTACTACTACGTAGGCGCGGATCCAGGAGTTAACAGGAAGGGGGGGGGGGGTATTGAAATCACTAGAGTAGATTTTTGGTCGCGAGTACATAGGCCTGCCGGGTATAATTATAACACATCCCTTTTGCGGATCTATAGGTTTTGCTAATGGGGGCAGGGGGGGGGGCAGTTGCTCGAAAATGTTCATTCATTTATATATTCCCCTGTCTGCGGATCGAAGAGGGTTTTTTCCGTGTTTTTTTTTTTTGCTTGCGCGAGCTGATCTTTTTTTTATATAAACATTTTATTTCATGTAGGCCCACTATTATTTTACACATAAAATCGTAAGTCTTGACACTGTTTGAAATCCTGAACATTTCTCAAGATTAATAACTAATGCGAGGATTGCAAGCGCGCAGCGCGAGCTGAGAATTTTCCATATACTGACATGAAACAGGGGCGTTTTAAGGACTGCGTTTAGGAATTCTTGAAGATTCATATTTTACTTTTGTAAATGCAACATCACAGTGCGAGCTGAAATTTTCCTATATTCAGACCTCAAAACGGGGCACTTTAATCACTTTTTGTAAATTTGTACATATTACACATCTAAATAAACAATGCGAGCGCGGGTCGAAATTTGTGATATTCTGACATGAAAAATGACGTTTTAAGGACTGTTTGTAAGCATTCATAAAGTGGATACATAGGCATTTCGAGGAGGGCAAAGCGTCCGCCCCTCCTTATTGATGGACCCAAAAAAGAGAAAAGGGTGGGGGAGAAAAAGGGAAGGAGGGAAAAGAAAACGGGGAATGAGACGAGAAAAAGCTGAAGGAAGGAATTAGACATTGACAATCCACGTCACTATATATCCAGTTTAGAAATGAATATACAAACATGTGCACGGCGAGTTAAAAAAATGATATTTTAGGACACTTTGAACACTCCCTGTAATACAGGATACATAATTATCTTAAAATGAAAAATTACTGCAATTATTGCCGAAAATGTTGGTTAATTGACATAAAGAAGTAACAGATTAAGGAATGTTTGAAGGAATTCAAGAAGAGATGGATGTATCATAAATAAAAATGTGAGCGCGCAGCAAGTGCTGAAGCTGTTTCTCTGTTTTCAGATCTCAAAAATGGGAGATTTTATTCATTTTTCTTTTGTTATTATGTACAGGATACATATCTCTATAAATTATTAATGCGAGCGCGAAGCATGAGATGCTTCCGTTTCCTTTTCTTTCTCCCTCTTCCCTCTTCCTTTTTTCCTTCTCTCTTTCTTCCCCATTTTTTTCTCTTTCTCTTCTTCTTTCCCTCTTTTTTTTTCTCTCCCTTTTCTTTTCCTCTCTTTCCTGCCCCTTTTTGGCGCCCCCTTTCGCCATCGCCAGCATACCATTCCGTTTTTCCTCGCCCGTATCGTGTATGTATAACCTCGATAAGACACACATTGCTTCCCCCTTTGGGTGGAAAACACTTCCATAATGCAAAGTAATCAATGACGAACAACACTAGTCAACAGTGATCAGGCGCGCCGGAACACTTTCAGTTTTGGGGGGGCAAAATCCCGAAGGGGGCACAATATTTTTTACAGCGTGAGATACCGAAGCGATCGAGCGGGAGAGGGCGTGGGACCCCCCCCCCCCCCACGGTAAGGACTTTGTGTAAAAATGGAGTTTAAAAGTTACGTTTCTAAGAGAATTCAAAAATAAACTTCTTGAGAATTAAACATAGAATTCACTACGAAAGACTATACTCAGAGTTTATGAGAACCTACGAAATCTACGCGCAAAACGATCGCTTAATTCGGAATGTGGTTTTCGTGTCTGATCAATTAAATTACGTAATACGCTTATATTGACTCAAAATACCAGAAATTACATTTTTCATGCAATATCCTTTCAGAAATATTAATTTATGTACATTTACATACACGGACGACGCGAGAGAGCAAAAATATCATAAGTTTCAAGGAGTGTATTAAGCAGAAGAAGCGTAACAACAGAACCAAAATACATTCTAATAAATGTATTTTTAAATTCAAAATGTCATACTGTTCTGACGTGGCAGACGACGATAAGCGCTTAAATCCCCATTCTATTTAAATCATTTCTGACCTCAGCATTGGAGAGAGTCCCTGATTATCCATGCATATGCAAAACGTTTCATATTTTGTAACTGGAGGAAAAAGAAATATGACCTGCTTAATTATTGTCCAACAATTTAAAACTTTTCTGAAAATTAAAAACATTACTCGATTTATGTGTTTCCTTTGGCATGTTTTGTATGGCTGGGAAGCACTTTTGGATGGCCCCTTCAAAATCTTCTTTTTTATTTACATATTTTCTGGGGAAAATGTGACCATAACTAGGAAATGATGAATATCAAATTCCAGGAAATATTCATTTGTAAATAATCATGAACTAACAAACTACGGCAGTTCATAATGTACATTATGTAACATTATTTAGAAGAAAACAATTACATTCCAACAGCGGATGTGGTTGACGGTACACCATGTGGAGTTTTCGAAAAAAAAGTGGATAGAGGAAGAAATGAAATTGATAGTAGACAGTTGATAGTCGAGTAATTTTTTGTTCAAACGAGCGTAGTCCTGATAAAGACAGTAAACCAGAAGAGGTTGAAGAAGAGGCTTGATTAGTTGATAGATGAGTACTCCTGCTCTGCACTCCATTCGCCGACTCAAGCTAGCATCTCCTCATTTATCCAATAAGCAACTACTCAATCCTCAATCCTCAACTCTTTAAATTTTTCGGTTTTACAGCTATTTTCAGATTCCATATATTGCTCGAGTAACTAGCGTTCACGCGCGTTGGTGATATCGGGTCCGGGGAACGTTTCATGAAAGGACTTGTAGGACGTTTTATCTGACAAGTCCTGTTTTATCCGACAGTTACTATGGTAACAATGCTTCTCAACCAATCAGAATACAGGAAAGTTGTCAGATCATGTCAGACAGTTGTCAGAACTTGTCGGACGAAAATATTGATGAAACACCACCCCGGTCTGAGCGTTTCTGGGCGACCGCGCGTTTGTTAGCCGACACAGCCAGCATGCAAATTTTTTAGTCTGAAATGTATTCATTAATAGGCCCCCATTCCACAGAACGGAGACCATTGAAAGACCACTGAAAGACTTAAAATTGGTGAGGTCTTACAGCGGTTTTCAAGATCAATGAAATTTTTCATCTCTGTGGAATGGCTCAGAAAGACCCCTCAAAGAACTCTGAAAGACTGATGGATATTTCTTGTCGTACTGGTCTTAGACTAGTCCTCTCGAGATCTTTCAATGGTTTTTCAGAGATATTATTTTTATGCAATAAGTGATCTTTCAGAATTCTTTCCATGGACTTTGCCTGGTCTTTCAATGGTCTTTCAATGATCTTTCAATAATCTCTCATGGGTCTTACAGTGATCTCCGCAAAAATCTTGAGAGACTGCCGAAAGATCATTGAAAGACTATGAAGACCTTTGAAAGTTCATCGAAAGACCGCTGAAAGACTGCTGAAAGACAATTTTCCTGTAAGACCGTTGTAAGACTGTTTTGAACCGTTTCAAAAAGTTTTGGAGCCCATGAAGACCACGAAGACCACTGAAAGATTGGTCAGGACTCGTGTAAGACCTCAAAGACCATTGTAGGTTCATTGAGAGACCTCTGAAAGATCAACCAAAATTCATGGTCTTTCAAAAGTCTTCTAGCGGTCTTGTTCTCTGTGGACGTTATCACACTGTAATAAGATGGAAACGGGGCTTATCAAAGGTATGTTTCACAGAGGGACATGTTCGTCAAAAGACGCAAGGCTTATTAAGATGTGTAATTGCCCCGTCAGGGGCGAAATTTTTTCACTTTTGACAAAAGAAATTACAATTCTTAGGCAGAAAAGTGCCTTCATCGTTTACTTTTGTCCTTAAAGGAGAATGAAACCTTTGGACCAAGATAGCTTGTGTGAAAACAGAAAAATCAAAGAAACATCAATGAAAGTTTGAGAAAAATCGGACAAATAATGAGAAAGTTATGAGCTTTTGAATATTGCGATCACTAATGCTATGGAGATCCTCACATTGGCAATGCGACAAAGATGTGTGATGTCACTCTTGAACAACTCTCCCCATTACTTTAGTATATATTTCACTTAAATTGCCTCTTTTATTACATCTATCAGTAGAACATGTATTCTTTCTATAGGAGGGCATGTAATACAGATTTTTAAAGAATACATCATGGATAAAGAGTTTGTATCACCATACGGAAAAGCAAAAAGACACATTTTCAGGGTATTTCATAGTCCATCAAAGGGAAAGTTGTTCATGTGTGACATCACACATCCTTGCCGTGTTGCCAATGGGAGGATCTCCACAGCATTAGAGATTGCAATATTGAAATGCTCATAACTTTCTCATTATTTGTCCATTTTTTCAAAACTTTCGTTGATCTCTTTCTTTGATTTTTCTGTTTCAACACAAGCCTACTTGTTCCAAAGGTTTCATTCCCCTTTAAATAATATCATTTTTCTACTTTTAGGGGGGCACATTGGGGGGGCAAAATCTCGTTTTGCCCCCCCCCCCAAAATTTTCTTTGGGGGGCAAGTGCCCCCCCTGCCCCCCCCCCCCGCTTCCGGCGCCCTTGACAGTGATAAAATAAATCAAGAAGTTGAAGAGAATTGGTAATTAATTAGGCCCACAATCGCGAATAAAGTCGACTCGGGACGTAGAGGGCGCTAGTGCAGCATAGTAGACCAGTATGCGTATTAGACGAAATGAATATTAGACGAAATGGTGATTAGCCAAAATGGCAATTGGACATATTGGCTATTAGACCAAATGGCAATTAGACCAAATGATTGTTAGACGAAATGAGTTTAGACCAAGTGATAGTAGACCAAATGCAGTTAGACCAAATGGAACATGGTCGAAATGAAAGTAGACCAAGTGGTTATTAGACCATTTGCCTTTAGACCATTTGGCTATTAGACCAAATGGGAATAGACGTAATGATAGTGGACAAAGTGGCTATTGGACCAATTGGCAAAAAAATACCATTAGACCAAATGGCTATTAGACCAAATGATAATAGACGAAATGGCTATTAGACGAAATGGCTATTAGACGAAATGGTGATTGGACGAAATGGTAATTGGACCATGTGGATAGTGGACCAACTGATGGTAGACGAAATGACATTAGACCATGTGGGTATTGGACAAAATGGCAGTGGACGAAATGGCAATAAACCATCTAAACATAGGCATCTCGTTTTGAAGATCACAAACATATTGCCATCATATTAAACAAATTTATATATAGCTCGCGCTCGCATTATTTAAAAAGGGTTTAGTATGTTATTACATATTTACTTTTATTATTTTATAAGTATAAAGCTAATTATTGACTACCCTTTTAAAGAAACAATAAAAAAATCAGCTTTAAGCTGCCGATCGAGGAAAATGTGGCTGAAAAAAATATTGCCCCCCCCCCCTATTTGACGAAAGTTGGATCCGCCGGGAGGGAGGCAGGAGGCACTTGCACCCCAAAATGAAATAAAGAACAGGGAAATGAATATTTTCCAAAATGGGAAAGTTCCTTTTTCAAAAATAAATATGCCGTTTTTCGTGTTTTTCGAAATAAAATACTCTTTTTAAAGTATACAAGTTAAGTTTTCAGGCTGGAACATTGCAAATTTTCAGCTTGCGCTTCGCACTCTCATTCGATTGGTGAAATATGCATCCTAAAGAGGTCACTAAATGCTTTCTTTAACAGGTTCCTTTTCTGGTCAGTATTTTTAAGCTGCGTTTTGCGCTCGTGTTAATTTCTTAGTTAGATGCACATCTTTTTAATGACAGCAGGAATCTGCTCGGATTTTTAAAAACTTATTTTCATTTTTTATTGAAATAAAGTTTTAGCTTGTGATTCACGCTCGCAATTATGCCATTTTAAGAATAATTGACCCCCCAAAACGTTTTACAACTTCACCTTTGAATATGTTTTACCAAGCCGCTCGCTCATTACACTCTCTTCCGAAAAATAAATATACGTTTTGCCATAATAAGAAATCACTTCAAAAAAGGGTTTTCTCTACTTAATCATTATCAAACACACAATGACTTCAAGCAGATGATAATCTTAAGGGGAAAATATCACCAAAGTGTCCATTTTGACGTATGAGTTTCATTTTTTGACTTTACCGAAAATTCGTTCGGCCGCCCTTGCCTTCCCATCCTCATAACAATTGAACGGCAACAGTGTCCCCGCCCCCCTCCCTTGCCTCTGCCTCTGCTTTCCCGGTTTTCATTTTTCGGATTAACGAACCTTATTTTGTTTTCGGATTAACGAACCTTATTTCGTTTTCGGATTAACGAACCTTATTTTGTTTTCGGATTAACGAACCTTATTTCGTTTTCGGATTAACGAACCTTATTTCGTTTTCGGATTAACGAACCTTCGGAAAAACGAACCTTATTTCGTTTTCGGATTAACGAACCTTCGGAACAACGAACCTTATTTCGTTTTCGGATTATCGAACCTTCGGAACAACGAACCATATTTCGTTTTCGGACTATCGCTTTCTTTAATGTTTTCATTTATGTCATTATACGTTGTCTCATATAATTCATTTTATTTCCTCTTGGGTGTGGAACCAAGACCCCCCCCCGCCCCACGCCTGTATATATACGCCAGTGATCAAACGTAAAGCTTAATGTAGGAAGGGTCCCTATGGGGGGAAGTTATAGAGCCATTTGAACGTTATAGATGAAGAGCCCCTACTGCGTGGGGTCTGGGGCAAAGCCCCGATAGCTTATTTGCATAAAATTTAGCAAGCTTATAGCACAATGTTCAGCTTTCTTCCCGCTCATTATTTTCAATCCTCGGCAGCCCGGTCGTGTCATAATTTTTTCCTGGTCCATTTTCTTCGTTTTCCAATTCAGCTTTCGGCTAATTCCCTTCTAAACTAATTTCCCACTATTGTTTGCCATTTTTTATCATGTTTTAATTTATTTCCCATCATGCTATTGCATTACACAGGCCTATTTTGGAATAATTTGTTCTTTTTTTCAAATGTTCTTATTTTCTTCCTTTTCTGCTTTCCTTCCTCCCCTTTTTCGTTAAAAATCATCTTCGTTTTCTATTCCCTTTCCCTTTCCTCCTTTCGTTTCACCTTTCACATTCTTTCTTCCTCCCTTTTCTCTTTTCCCGATTTTTTGTTGTATTTTCCCGGTGAAATCTGCCGGAGGGGGGGGGGCAGCTTGCCCCCCCCCCCTACCCGACTGTTACGCCACTGCTTCTCATGAATATAAAATAGGTACAATCAGTTTTGCGATCAAGTTTGCGATAAACTTGGTGTCCCCTATAAGAGATTTATATGGCGCCAAAGAAGTTTCAAAGCAATTAAGCGCCCGTTTTTTCAGAGCAATTTTATTTTCGCTAAGTTTACAATCAATTAGGCTATATGGAGTCGACGCGACCCTAATCTTAATACCAATTTTGCGCCCCCTTAACATGCCTAGTTTCAAGTCAGTTTGGTGCTATTCCCTAATCTTAAGATCAATTTGGTGCCCCTAAGTTTAATATAATTTTGGCACCCCCTATAGTTTTAATCAATTTTTGTAATCGTGAACAGGATAGCTATCTAACTAAACAGTAGGAAGAAATCATAATTTGTCAATAAACTTCCGGCATTACATGTGTTTAAAATCGCATGCTCGATCTTTAATGAAAATTATAACAGAAGAAGATTGAGGGTATTTAAATTCTAAATAGTCCATCGTGATAGCCGTGAACCAGAATAGTCTGGTGGTTAACCCGCTGCCCGGAAAGCATTAGATGGCAGGTTCGAATCCCACTGGTTCCATTTTTTTCTGACTTATGATTTTCATTAAAGATCGAGCATGCGATCTTAAACACTTAGGAGTGATGCCGAAAATTCGTTTACTTATACAGTGCGTATCAAAAAAAGTTTACACTTTGAAAAAGCCGTGGGAATTAAAAAATATACAACATGCGAGTAATTCTTTTACATACAATCTTGGATTTGGGTCTCGTCTATCCAATGAAAGTAAAAGTTTTGACAGAATGTTAAAACATGGACAGCGCTCACTTGAGTCACTGTCCATTTTTGTAAAGCTCGCAGAAATCTGTTTTCACACTGTGTCAAGGGGAAAGGGCGAAATCAAACTTACCTTGCGAAACATTTCCCTTGCACTTTTAGTCATTTGAAATAAAACAGATACATTCAAGCATTTTGTAACAATTTTGCCACCCAAATTTGAATTTCAATATTTAATAAGCACAACCTTTCCATTTTTGTGTCACAAAAGTTTTTTTATATCAGACACCTCCAGCAATTTTTCACTGAGTTTTTATCATATCAAGTGGGTTTACATTTCATTTTTTATTTGATTCTTCTTTCGCTACACTTTTCCCTAGCTAAACAATGATTAACAAAATTAAAATCAAGCCTAAGCCATTTCATGTAAATCACAGCTCATTGTAAAGCAAATATCGTCACGATGGCCTCGGTGTGTGGGGGAGCGGAGTGGGGCTCAATGCACTATTCGAAGTGTTTTTGGCAAGGAAACAAATTTAAAAAGGGAAAAGATTATCTTCACATCAATTTTACTAGCTAAATTATACGTTTTCTTCAAGATTATGATATTCTTCTATTCGCATAACTATTTCAACGTTCTTGCGCAAATAATTTTTCACTAAATTGTCTAAATTAAGTGGTGCTCATTTAAGCGGAAATATTTGTCCACAGTTATATCGTCATTTGCTTTAATGGATCTGTACCAATTTTAATATGTTTAAAAATTTTCAGGATATTACAAATGTATAATTTCACAGGATTTTTTTCAAAGTGTAAACTCTTTTGATGCGCACTGTATTGATAACTTGATGCGAGTGCGAAGCGCGAGCGGAAAAATCGAGATTAAGACCTAAGAACGTGACACGTGACACGTTTTGTAAATCATGAAAAGAATGAGTAATAGGGGGTCTTCGTACATTCATAATGCGAGCACAAAGCGTGAGCACAAAAATTTTGATATTGCGATCTGAAACTGGATAATGATTTAAATTAAGAGAACAAGTTGAGTATCTGTATAAACAGACTCACGCGTGTTTCATATTTAGACCTAGAATCTAGGCATCGCAATCTAAATAATCTTTTATCATTAAAATCAAAGTGAGCGCAAAGCGAGTGCAAGCTTAAAATATTTGATATTCCAATTGGAAAAAAGAGTTTTGGCATAGGACCGGGACATCCTTAGGACATGTCAATGACTGTCTTCCCATTCCTCTTGCTAAGCGCAAGATGAAACAAAAGGGACAATTGAATTCCTAAATTAATGTCTATGCCTAATGAGGGCGTGAAGTCTGATAATATTATGGCCTGAGAAGTAGACATTTCAAGCACTTTTGTAATTATAAATAGGACGCATCAGTTAATGTATCTAAACCATCAAAGCAAGCACAAATTGCGAGCCTATTATTTTTTTTATACATTGTCATGAAAAGGGGATTTTAATTCGTTTGTTGTATACTAGTAATCAATATTGAGACATTATATAACTCGCCGATCAAATTGCAAGTGTGCAGCGCTAGCTGATGCGTTTTTACAATAAGACCTGAAAGGGATATTTTGAACATTTTATGGAATACACCAAAATAAAAGGTACCTTATAAATCAAAATTTGCGAGCGCTGAGCGCGATTAAAATTTTAATATTCAGACCATAAAACTGACATTTTTACAGAGCACTATTTAAAAATCAACACAAAATATTGAAAGTTCGATTTCCGAGATGAAATACATTGTGTATATTGACTTCCAAACTTGATATTAGAGCTCCATATTGAACAAGACGAAAATCACCTAACAGGCAGTTCGAGCGCGAAGCGTGAGCAAAAATTTTATATAGTGACATGAAAAATTATTTTTAGTTTCGAAGTCTTCCTCTTGTCTTATTTCATTCACTCGTCTTCCTCCTATATTCCTCTTCCCTTTTCCTTCGCTCTTTCCCCTTCTTTTTTCCTCTTTTTTCTCTTTCTTTCCTTTTTTTTATTTTGTGGCTCCGAGGGCCCCCCTTGATCCGCCAATGTATCACGGTCACTTATCATATTTGAAACCTACATACCACATCATGCCCACACGATAAAATAAATGATTATAGCTCTAGAACTACTAAAATATGCTCCACGACTAGAACTAATAAAATATGCTCTAAGACCCGAAAATAAACAATTTCATCTACAATATTAAGTTGTGACAGTTTACTGCCGGGCTACATAATAGGTCCATGGTGACACTCACCTTAACCCGTGCCTTACACTGGCGCTTGTTCCTTCTTAGCTCGCACTCGAATGATTGATAGCCATCAGCCAGGTCTTTCTGTTTAACCCATCCAAGAGGAGCTTCCTCCCACCCCTTTCTGTCTGCACCCACTCCATCTTGCAAATGGCGGATCGTATATTGTATGCATAGAAAAGTCTCCCAATTCCCTTTTAATTTTGCCGTTAAGTAGAGCATTCTCATAAAAGAAATCAACACTACAGATATTTCGCGCGCGCCAGATAATTACGATAATAACTATGTTCAAACACAGAACAGTTAAACCACAACATAATGATAAGGCAAATTGTTATCTAGGATTTTCGCCGTGTCGATTATTGTTACAAAACAAGTTAAAAACCCAGTAGGATTTATAAGCTGGAAACAATAACAACAAATACAACAACAAGAACAACAAAATTCATTGTATCACTTTATACCTTTCTTAATATAGTTTTACATTTCCATTCAGATCTGATGTTCTTTCCCCTACTATTTCAGCACGCCTGAACGCACGAGAAGTAGTGGTCATTGAGGTGCGCGATATTTACATTGGAATGTAAAAGCTTCAATCACATCTTCCGGCGGCCCACATGGCGAGCTAAGAAATAAAAATGTGCTGGTAATACGACTGCTAAAACGAATGATCTCATGCTACGGTGACATAACAATAAAATTCGTTCTGGATTTCATAAAGATTTGCAGATGAAGCCGACTTTTTACGGCTTCTCTCAGCGGTGATCGCTTGATTCGAAGATACTCGAGAATAAAATAATTGTCCGGGGGGGGGGTAATTGTCCTTGTGATTAGTTGTCCTCGGGGGGTAATTGTCCGGGGGTTAATTCTCCTCGGGGGTAATTGTCCGGAGGTAGTTGTCCGGGGGTAATTGTCCGGGGGTAGTTGTCCGGGGGTTGTTGTCCAGGGGGTAATTTTCCGGGGGTAGTTGTCCTGGGGGTAATTGTCCGGGGGGTAGTTGTCCTCGGGGGTAGTTGTCGTGGGGTAGTTGTCCGGGGGGTAATTGTCCTCGGGGGGTAATTGTCCGGGGGTAGTTGTCCGGGGGGTAATTGTCCAGGAGGTAGTTGTCCTGATACGCTGTTTACGATGTACTCAAAGCCAGTATCTGACATTTTCCACAGATATGGAGTGGATTATCATGTATATGCTGATGACATCCAGCTTTTCGTGAGGTTTGATCCATCATTGCCGAACTCTATCGAATGTGCAAAAGGCAGATTAATAGAGGCCGTGCAAGAAGTTGACGCATGGATGACATCAAATAAGCTGAAACTGAACCAAGATAAGACTGAGCTTGTAGTATTTGCTTCAAAAGTCCACCAGCGTCTACTCAAGGACTTTACATTAACCTTGCATGATAACACAGAGTTGAAACCATCACCAAATCTTTGCATCCTTGGAGTCGTCTTTGACAATCTCATGCTACTGGATGATCATGTTTCGAATGTTGTCAGGAATGTTAAATATCAAATCCGTAATCTAAGCAGAGTCAGAAAATATCTAGATGAAAACACCACACATGCTGCTGTTCGTGCCCTGGTCCTATCGCGCCTTGACTATTGCAACAGTCTTCTTTACGGCACTACAACTAAAAACATCGATCGTCTTCAGCTACTCCAGAACCATTCAGCACGTCTCATCTATTGTCAGCCCAAGATCACCCACACTTCAACTTAATTAGCAGTCTGCACTGGCTCCCTGTACAACATAGACTCCCGTTTAAGACCGCTACTCCAGTTTATAAAGCCATCAATTGGCTCTAACCCTCATACCTTTGTAATCTCATTCATGTAAAGCAATCTAACTATAATCTAAGATCTAATGCCAGTAGAGTTATCCAGATTCCAAGATGTCGAACCAATGCTGGCAAGCGGGCGTTCCTAGCTACTGCTCCAAGAACATGGAACGATCTCCCAAACTTTGTAAAGAATTCCGTTTCACTCAATGTATTCAAGAAAAATCTAAAAACACATCTTTTCCGCTAACTCCCGTTTGCCAGCACTGGTCTTTTATTGTTTAAATTTTCATTTGCATTTGTATGTGTTTCTATGTTTTATTTCTCCTCTCACTATAATGCGCTTTGTATCTTGTATTAGAAAAGGCGCTATAAAAATGTATCATCAATATTATTATAATGAAACCTTCTTCACATGAAATGATGCATGGTTCATGGAATTTATGATCATGTTATTATCTTTCTTATTCGCGTTTTATAAAAATGAGAAAAAATGTAATATTTTACATTTTTTTCAGTAAGTAAAACCTAGAAATTATAATTTCATGAATATTTCAACGAGCAAATAACCTGATGAATTGTAGGGATTCCAATAAATTAAGAAGATAAAATGAAAGGTCAATGTTTCCCCTTTTAAATGACGTAGATATTGATGAAATTGAACGAACATAAATAACCAAAAATAATGCTCTAGTGAATGAAATACTATTTTTCTATTTAAGTTGCTTCCTCTGAAGAATTTACACACAATTGAGAGCGTTCTTTTCCAGAAAGGGGCATTGTCTTCGATCACGTTACCAATCACAGAACAGCTGCGATCCACACGTGAACATACACAATAATATATCAGAACCTTGTATCTTCAGAGTGTGGCCAACCGTAACCCTTCATTCGTGTAGTCTTCAAAATAAGACCCTGTGTTTTCTTTATTCGTAGTGTAACAAACAAAGTTATTACCAGTCAGAAGGAGACAAAATATAAAATTAAAGATGATATATAAAAATATAGATAAAGAGGGATCGGACAGATTCACTACTAACAAGCTTGGGGTATAAAATCCCACAAAATGATATAGGCGTTCTGGGCAAAGTACAAAAAAGCAAGAAGAAAAAAAAAACGTTTATTTTTCGTGAATCAAAGAAGAGGAAATGCATATTAGTTACAAACAAAAAATCAATACAAATTTTCAAAAAAGAAATTAGGCCTATTTGTTCTGTATTACTGGTCTGATCAATGTAGCCACCTGTTAACATATTCCGCGACGACATTCTTTTGTTCATGCCGCCAGGTCATGAACAATAGATGCCCATGTCTCTTTCATGAGGAATCTCTAATCCGCGCTCTCTCCTGACCTATTATCTAGGAGAGCAATTTAGCACAAGATGTTCTTAGAAATCGAGGCTCACGCACGTCTTTTGATTTGACTATTCAATACTTTCAAAGGTACCGATATCTATTTCTATTCTAATTTTTTGTTGGTGACCCACTTAAAAAGAAAACAATTAGCCCCCCCCCCTTCATAAAATCCGGCATCCACCGAGGGGGGTGTTTCATAAAGCTGTTCGTAAGTACCAGAGTTGTGCGTAAGTGCCCTGAGTTGTGCGTAAGTGCCCAGAGTTGTGCGTAAGTACTCCGAGTTGTGCGTAAGGTTGTGCGTAAAGTCGTGCGTAAAGATACGAACAACTCGGTCCGTTTCATAAAGGTTTGAGTTGTGCGTAAGTCCAAAAAGTCATGCGTAACTTTACGATAGGTTTGGGCTGTTCTTAACTTCAAGAGTTTGTTCGTAAAGTTGTGCGTAAGTGCAGTCATAGTCATAGCAACAAAATGGCTGCAAGAAGAAGGAGGGTTTTCCTGCCAAGAGAGGATCCATTTGATGGCCTGGATGACAGAAAAATCAAGAAAGCTTATCGGTTTACGAGGAATGGGGTCTTGCACATTGTGGACATCATAAGGGCAGACTTGGAGCACAGAACTCATCGAAATAGAGCCTTGCCAGTGCTACTCCAAGTCTGCATTGCTCTAATGTACTACGCTGGGGGCATGTTGCTGTACCAAATTGCACGTGCCCACAAAGTCAGCAATGCTTCCGTGAGTAGGTGTATTCGGAACGTGACGTTGGCACTCGTTCGACGAAGAAGCGAGGTAGGCAGTGACCTTTTTTGACAATATTAAATTTTAAAATATATTGTACTAGCAGTTTGTTTGTGTTTTTAATTATGGGCAAAATAGAGCCAAATTCAGTTCATACATTACTGCTAATCACTTGTTCACTGCTACCATCTGGCCTCTGGAGAATCTACAGGTAAGACAATGGTATGCCAATGCTGTATAGAGCACACACTCTAAAAAAATCATTAAAATATCACTTTTGTGACTAAAATTACTAATTTTCATACAGTTTTAATTTATTTATCATAAGTAATGTGGGAATAATTTTTGTATTCACCAGAGCGCTCAAAAACTTGACTTTTGGGCATATTTTTGTGTACGCCCTCTATTGGTGGAAAGTAATATGGCAAGAAAATTTTCATTTTTTGATCTCTATTTTTAATTAAGAAAAAATGATATAAAGAATCAAATTTAAATAAGAGCCAAGCAGTATGAATTAACAGGTCTAATGGAAACTGTCAGTGTAAAAAATCAAGCATTTGCCCCAAAGAAAAAGAGAAAATAAGCCAAACATTGCCACCCTTATTTTGTCACACATGGAGATATAACTGAGAACAAGGTTATATTATAACCTTGTTCATTGAATGAGTGCTGCTAATATGACAATTTAACTAAGTTAGAATCTTAGATACCTTTGTATTTAATCAAATCATATTGACATTATTCATTTAAATCATTGTAATAGATCTAAGGCCATGTCCATACCCTCCTGATACCAGATATTCTAGGTGTGGGCCAAACGTAAAATATTTACATGTCTACGATAGCGGGCCGATAGACTAGGCTTAAACTCGAGCTCTGACTGAGCTGAGCCGATCGTCTCCGTCATCCCGCATCCCGGCACCGCCGCTAGGGTTGGCGGAAGGGTACGTTCCCTATCGACAGTCCCACCTGCTAAAAAAAAATTAGAATAAAATACGAGTTCGACATGGGCTAGATCTCAGTAATATTGAGAAGTATTTAAAACTTTAATTCACATTTTATTTCCGATACAGTTCATCAAATTCCCTACCGGAGCTGAGGCTGATCGGGTGAAGAATGATTTCTTCGTGATAGCAGGTTTCCCGAGTGTTTTGGGAGCTGTGGATTGCACGCACGTAGGCTTGAATTCTGCAGTTCTCGGGGAAAATGAAGCAATTTACGTGAACAGAAAGTTTCGGCACTCCATAAATGTGCAGATGGTTTGCGACACAAAATACATCATTACCAACGTCGTCGCAAGGTACTACTATTATTAATTTTACCATTGTTAATATTTTCATCACATTATTATAATTATCATTGAAAATTAATGAATGATGATACTCACAATAATGATAAAAATAGTAATAATGATAATAATAATACTAATAATGAAAATGATAACAATAATAATAACAATGATGATAATAATAATAATATAATAATTTAGTAGTAGTATTTGAAGTACATAGCAGTGATTACTATAATATTTTTTGTCATATATCATCATTAATGATTATTAATGTTATCATTATTTAAATCAATATTACACTATATTTGTTCAAACGGTTAACGGCACAGGGTGGCTAGTGTGTCAGCTATATTGAGAGCGTGCAAACAGGGAAATGTGGCCCACTTTATTCTAAAAAAATTATCATCTAACACTTTGTAAACATGCATTTTCTGTCATATAAACCCAACCCATCATATTTGTATATAGGATTGACGACCCTCCCCCCCCCCATAAAAAATGGTTTGTTCCCTTGGCTTACACGAAGATGAAGCATATTCTTCTACTAGTACGATAGCCAACTTCAAACAGTGTTATAAATAATAGTCCTTCACAGGGTCCTTATAGGCCTGTGACCCTACTTGCGATTACATCTTTCAGGTACTGTTGAAATACCTATTTAAAGGTCAAGACAACCCTAGCTTGAATTGAATCATCAGAAAAAAATTAAACAAGCATAATGTTGAAATCAAATCAAAGTGTTAAATGAGAATGTTATGAAATTTAAAAATTTTCACAAAACAATTATATACTTAGTGAGATATGTTTCTCACTCTCTATATCTCTTTTTTTAAAGTTTTAAATATTTTACATTAAAGACCAATCTGACTGAACCATAAAAAGTATCAAAGAAAATGCTAATGTTCAGGGGGTTCAGAGAGGTATAAAACTTTGTTTTACAGGACAACTTTGATCAGAGAAAATAAAAATATTTCATATCTCATATAATAAAAGAGAAATAGCGAGCGGTTGGCATATCAGTTCCCTAACTTGCATACCGACCAGAATGTGCATTTCTTTTTAGCAAAATTCAGTGAAATTTAAAAATGTCATCACTTTCTTATTTTACAACAGATTTTAATGAAATTTTGAATGTTATACTTGATATTCCTCTTTTGATATTCCTGTTTAAATTCAGATCAATTTTTTTCGGAGTGGAATTGTCCTTTAAGATTATGAATAGCGGTCAGGCTTATGAATAGCATTCCTAATTGTAGGGGGGGGGGCTATTGTTTTCTATTATTATCAATGATATCTTATTTTCTCTTTTGAAACAACATACAAAAGATAATGTACAAAGACAGAAATCTAAATTGTTTTTTGAAGGAGAATCAAACTTTGGTCATAAAATGGTGTTGGAAAAGAAAAAAATAAGAATAACAGAATAGTGAAATTTTGAAAGAAAAATCTAACAAGCCAAAGTTATGACTTCTTTAACCCTAGCTAGGCCGGGGTATTTTGGGAGTTCATATGGCCGGGGGGGGGGGGGGCCTCCCAGGCCCCCCTTAAGATCTCGGCCGTCGACCGCGCGATCGCGCTGAAAATTGGCATGCGGGTTGCCTGGGACATAATCTACAAGATTGTATAGTGATTTATTTCATGCGAATTGCTATTAAGTGATTATGCTAATTTATGCGTAATTAGTATGCGAAATCATACTTTTTCCTCTAACTCCCTAAATAATGCTCCAAATGTACTAATTTTTGGTATAGAAACTCTTTGTGGTGTTCTTAGCAAGTTTACATGAAAAAAATTGCGATATCAAATCTTTTTCTTATGTATTATATTGTTTTTTGCAATTTCTTATGTATTTCTTTGTTTTTTGACCTTTTGTTTTTCATTGTTTTTTCAATGAAATTTGTTGGGGACTCTTCTGTGATCATAAAAAGCATAAAATAAATACATTTAGACCAGCAAAACTAAAAATAATCTGTCATTTAGGTTATTTGGTTGAAAACACAATTTGCATTGACCTTGTACACGAAATCACGTTTTTGAGCAATTTTTGGTCGACATGCACTTACATAATGCTGCGTAATTTTTGTATCACGTACCCGGGTGACGCAAAATTGGTCTCAAAAGATGCGCAAGACTTGAAAGTAAAAGGTCAGCGAGCGGCGCAGTCAAAAAGTTTCGCGCTGCGAAAATATCGCGTGATTTGTTGAGGGGGGGGGGGTGTTGCACCCACAAATGTAATAACGCCCACAAATGTAATAACACTTTACCCACAAATGTAATAACGCCCACAAATGTAATAACACTTTACCCACAAATGTAATAATATTTGATCGCCCACAAATGTAATAATGACTTTACCCACAAATGTAATAAATTTGAAGGGATTTTTGGCGAATCCGTTCTAAACTAAAATCCTATAGTAATGCGTTCATAAAGCACAAAAGTGCAAAGTCTTTTTTTTTCAGACCGGGTTAATAAACATCAACGTACAAGTCCAAAGTCTTTCTTCCAGACCCGTTTGTTTCAAAAATTATAATACAAATCCAAAGTCTTTTTTCCAGACCCGGTTGTTTAAAAAAATATAATAAAAGTCCAAAGTCTTTTTTTCCAGACCCGGTTGTTTAAAAAATTGTGATATAAATCCAAAGTCTTTTTTCCAGACCCGGTTGTTTCAAAAAGTATAATATAAATCGAAAGTCTTTTTTCCAGACCCGCCTTTGTTTCAAGAATTTTAATAAGTCCAAAGTCTTTTTCCTGACCCAGTTATTTCAAAATAATATAAGTCCAAACTAAGATGCGATAATGATATTCCTGTGGAAAAATGGGAATCGAGCTTAGTCTTTTCTCCAGACCCAGTTTATTAAAACTGACGGAATCAATGTCTTGTTGTTGTTTCAACTTATACGGTGTATATTGTGAATATATGCACTAAGAGTAAATTGAGAATCAAGCGTAGTCTTTTCTCCATACCCGGTTACCTGTTATTTAAACATTATGAATAACAGTTTAAAAACAGTATAAAGACCCCATAATCTTATTAATGCTGGATATATAGCGTAGTCTTTCAGCCCGACCATTTTTTTCTTAAAAAAACGCTAATAGTAAGAATTTAAAAAATCAAAGTTTAAGACCAAACAAACCTTCAACCTAAGAACCTGTTTTAAAAGAGGTTTAGAGTGTTGTCTTTATTCCAGACCTAAAACAGTTACGAAAAAAAATCTTCTAACATAATATCTTATATTCTTATTCTTGTGGAATAACAAGAGTTCTTAAACGTACTCTTTCCTCCAGACCCTGCTATTAAAAAAATTAACTGAAAAACTTCGAATCTAAGACCAAATTTCCAAAGTTTCACCCAGTAAAAATGTCTTTTTTTAATAATACTACTACCCCGGCTACTACCCCTACAAAACATTGTAATAACGCGTGGGTAAAGCAGACATCCTTTCTCCAGACTTGGTTACTATTTGAAAAATAAAATAGTTTTTACAAATATTCTAAAACGAATACCCAATAATCTAATTACTGTGGAACAACATGAAGACCGATTGTCGAAGATCGACTTTCCTCCAGACACAATTATTTCAGGAATAAAAAAATCAATAAAACTCAACCCCCAACAACGAATCTAAGAACCAACAATCCTCCAAATTAAGACCATGCATGTAGAAAAGCGTGTGTGTGTGTATTTGAGTTTTGTCAGACGTGTATCAGTCAGATATGATTATTTACGTCTGGGACCGACCTTTAACGTCACCATCCGAAAGACGTGACCAGGGCTCGAACCTCGAACCTCTGCATCAATTTGTAACTTCCCCACAGCTTGGATTACAGGCGCACGCCACAACGCCCAGTTTAGAGCGTTGTCTTTATTCCAGACCCGGTGATTTAAAAATGATTTAAACAATCCTAAAAACAAGACTCATATTCTTATGGAATAACACGAGTATAATGCTTAGTCTTTCGACTGGACCCGGTTATTTAAAAGATAAAGAAAAAAAATGACAGCTGAGACCAATCTTCAAAATTAAACCCACTTAAAATGCTTGGGCTTAGAGTGTTGTCTTTACCCCTCACCGACGTATATTATAACTTTTGAAACGACCGGGTCTGAAAAAAAGACTTTGGGCTTGCATTATAATTTTGAAACAACCGGGTCTGGTAAAAAACTTTGGACGTATATTATAATTTTGAAAAACCGGGTCTGGAAAAACACTTGGACTTGTACTGTAATATTTCATTAACCGGGTCTGGAAAAAAGACTTTGAACTTTTGTGCTATATGAACGCATTACTATAGGATTTGTTTAGAACGAATTCGCCAAAAATCACTTCAAATTTATTACATTTGTTGGTAAAGTCATTATTACATTTGTGGGTAAAGTGCATTATTACTTTTGTGGGTAAAGTGTTATTACATTTGTGGGTAAAGTGTTATTACATTTGTGGGCGTTATTACATTTGTGGGCGATCAAAAATTATTACATTTGTGGGTAAAGTGTTATTACATTTGTGGGCGTTATTACATTTGTGGGTAAAGTGTTATTACATTTGTGGGCGTTATTACATTTGTGGGCGATTATTACATTTGTGGGTGTAACAGGGGGTCTCCGAGGCCCCCCCCCCCGGCCCTGATAGGGTTAAATTGATCGAGGTCCCAAAGACTGGGCAAATTTCATATTGGCAACTGGGTAAGTAAATTATGACAAGCGACAAGGGCATTGGAGCATATAATTCAGGATTTTGTGGTTTCTCCCTCAGTATACCTATTCCCTGGGGCAGTAATTAAGATATTACCCAGGTAGTATTTTTTTCATTTCCTCATGAAAGAAAAATATAATTTGAAGTTAAATTATTGAAAAAAAATTAACCATGTTGTATATTGGAGTATTTAACATGGCTTTAATTACAACATGGCTAAAAAGATTTTTTTCTGAGTTACTTACTTTTTAAACTTTTGAAAATTCATAAATTTCTTGTTTGTCCGATATACTGTTCAAACTTTCCGATATCAATTCGTCTCATTTTTCTTTTTCTTCTTCAACTTTTTTTTATTTGTGTTGGATTCCCCTTGAAGCGAGTCTATTGTGCATTTGAATTTATCCAAAGCCTATCAAGTGATTTATGTTTCCAAGAAAAAAAAGTTGAATAAAAAAAGCAGATATTAAAGAAAGAATTAATATCTTGAGCGGATTTTTAATCTATGCATTATGTCTGGTAAAAAAAAATGCATGATATATTGGATTCATACTGAAGAGGCAACCACAATATATGTTCATGAAGGAGTATGCTACTTTGTCATTTGCAGATGGCCCGGATCAGTCCATGATGCACGAATCCTTAACATGAGCCACCTTGGAGAGTTTCTGCAAAACAGAAGGGAAAGTGGTTATCTCTTGGGAGACAGTGGCTACCCCCTTAGACGATGGATTCAAACCCCATTTGGTCAAGACAAAGATGACACACCTGCGAAGAAAGCCTATGACAGGTATGTGGAATGTTATCAAGTAACCAATTTATCATGCATGATCGCCATTTATATATAAAATAAATTGACAAGTTTCTTGTTAAAGGATATCAACTTCCCAGCTAGATAACCATCCTAACAGTAATAAGTATAGAACTACCCTTATAGGCTTGCCTGAATTCAGCTATTCAAAAAAGTGAGAATTTTTAAAGGGGAATTCAGCCCTGGTCATAAAATGTTATGTTTGAAAGGAAAATGATGAATAAAACAGAGTAGTGAATGTTTGAAAGAAATCGGACAAGCAATGAGGAAATTAAGGCTGCTTTGAAATTGAGATCCGTTTTGTATATTTCAACTGCCAACCATGGGAAATTAAATTATGAACAGGGGAAGGACTTCTTTCACATAGGCCATGTTATCAGGAATTTGTGATTTTCGCCAATCAAGTACCAATTCCCCTAGGGTACGTAGTAATCTAAATAGAACGTATATTGCTCAATATTTTCATTAAAGAAAAAAATATTTTAAGTAAAACATTTCCAAAGAAATTACATTATAACTAATTGACTTATCGGCTTATCGGAGTACAGAGGAGAGTATTCATTGCATTAATGACATCATAATATATGCGGCCAATTTGAAGTCTACATGGGTATAGTGAATACAATATAGATTTCTTAATGTTAGTCTGATATCAACTTGTCTGATTTTTTTTCTAAATGCAAGTTATTATTTGGATTTGGCTCCCCTTTAAGTGTTTAAATGTCTTCATGAAATGTTTATCTTTATTTATTGAAATGCAGGGCACATGCACGGACACGATGTTTGATTGAAATGACGTTTGGACAGCTGAAAAACAAGTTCAGTGCTTGAAGGGGCATGGGATGCAGATGGAACCAAGGAGAGTCTGTGATGTTGTTGTTGCATGTGCAGTCTTGTACAACATAGCTAAGTTATTACATGAACCACCAGACGAAGAAGAAGAAGCAGATCAACAGCCTGAAAATGAAGAGGGAAGAAATGATGAAGTCAATGTGGAAGAAAATGATGATCATGAGTACCAGGTTGGCCAGATGGTACAAATGGATATTGTTAATGATTTCTTTACATAGTCTAATTCATATATATTTCTTTCAGACCAAGACTTGACCCAAACGTAAAATTGACAAATCATATACCAATTAAAAGCTTATAAACTACTGAATAAACAATGTACCAGTAAGTTTTTTCACCACCGAGCAGTTGAATATTTTGCTTTAGAATAGCTCTAATTATTGTGCTTTTCATCGGCCTAAAAATTGTGAAGTAATGTTGTGATTAGGTTTGTACACATAAAAACTGAAATATTGTCAGTGCCTGTTTCCTCTCCACATGAAAAGAAGGTGAAAATATAAATCTGGAAATTATAAAAAAAAATCAACAATTTTTTCTGTGTAAAAACCTTTGTAATCCTAACACTCCTGACACCACATGATTCAAACTGTTAAAAAATCAATAAAGTATTTTTAGGCAATATACTCTGCTGTCTAGCAGTGAATATCAGACTTACAACATTGCACTATGTAATTCCCACTTGTAAATTTCACTTCTACCTTCAATCCTGGTCTTTAAGTTATGTGTTAAGGTACATTGCAGACTCTCTTTGGTACCTTTGATTAATGTAGAAAGTTGATAACATAATCCTAATTGTAATTGAGGGTTGGCGGTTGGGGAATATAATTAATCTCATTGAATGCATTACATACGTTTTATCAATATCATCGCATAATATCAATCACTAAGGGTTGGTCATTATTATTACTCCAGTAACACTTTCATTTTCTTGATGTGATTTAATTGCAAATGTCATCTATTGCTTACCGTGAATTATGTAATCCATTACTTTTGTGATAATTATTTGGAACCCATATGATGTTTAACTGATAGCTATTTATTGAATAAAAGAAGTCTGAAGAGAGTAAGATTAGCATTGTGACAGCAACTTTTAATGACAGTTTCATGTCACCATATTGAATAAACAGCTTCCCTATTTCAGTATATAATGAACAAAGGTTTAGAAAAGTAACTCTTGAAAATTGAAGCACTTTATTATTCATGTCAGACTATTTATTGACAACTGAATAATTTCATCAAGGTATAACTATTTTCATCTTAAACACAAATGAACAAATGTATTCTCATTGACATAAAGAAGAATATGTACATTAAATAAATAAAATTACCAAGTAAATGTCAATTTTTTAAATAATTTGTATATAACTATATTCTATATACATTATGTAAATATGAATAAATTAAAGGCACTTGAATTCACTGTGTCATAAGTAATTAAATTATTGAGTGTATCTATAATTGATCTGTATATAGTTATATAAACTTCATATATTATCAAAATAGATACATTAACATTAATAAATACAATGTAATTTAAGAATCTAAATTGCACAGAGTTTCTCTCTTTTGTTAGTGTGTGAATACTTTTTCAAAATTTTATATTTACAGGAATTAATATTCATAATGCATCTTTTATTCAAAACCTTTCATGACAGAAAAAAGATGTAGTTATGAATAACGTAAAAATAGTCCCCTTCCTCTTTATTCAACTGAAAATTGTTACATTGAAAAAAAATTATCCTACAATGTGTTCTCACTCATGTATGACTTGATTGAGCAATTGTTGTTTTTCTTCAAAATATTAGCCTAAATTGTACTGCTGCAAAATGATTTGCATGAAATCAATTCATCTAAATGTTTATGTACTTAGAAAAGGGGGAGAGTTACTTTTTCGTTATGTGTGAAAAGAGTAAGTCCATGTCAATTCACCAGAAATGTTCATGTTGCATTATGAATGGAACCTGTAAAGTTTTCATTATTTGAGGGCCCTGGAGATTTATCTTAATGGATACATAAACATGTGACCCGCCACCTAAAGATCAACAAAAGTCGTCATTGAAGGTGCTCTTTTAATAGCAAAAATAATAATTTGGTCTTCAAAATGAAAAAAAAAGTTAATTGGAAAGGGTAAATCTTCTTCATACTGTCAAAGGCTGAAGATTTGAAGTTGACAAGATACAAAATTTTTATCTAACACAAGTTTTAGCAGAGTGTGCACATCTCATGCTTGAGTGAACCACAAACTTCAAACCTTATTTTCTTCATATTTTTTAAGCTCTCGCTTAATTTCGTTTGCTTTCAATCAAGTACTTGTAAGGGTTATTCTTGATCAATTTTGACAAGTTATATATCATATCAAAGTTTAGGCTATGCTTTTCAATCTCAATGAAAACATTAAAATTTACTCTGGGAGACTTGTTGATTTTGGGTGGCTGGTCAAATATAATATTTATAGATCTAGAATTTCAAGTATTTGACCATCCTTCTAGCTGATAAATTTAATGAAATTTAAATGACAATTAGCAATTTTGTTCATTAATGAAACTATATACACCCTATGCTCAAATCACAATTCTTTATTGTTAACTTCTTCTTTGTAAACTGAAACATAATATTGCCTGGTATATTATGCCTATTGTTAATTGATTCTTGGGGATTAACAGTTGGAGAAATTGCAAATTTGAATATTCACTGTCTTAAGCTCATTGTTACTTCTTCAAGTTCTAATCCTGGAGAAATCTCTGAAGATACTTTTTTTCGTTTCACCAGGTCATTAGTGGTTCTCAAAATGACATTGTGAGCTTAATATATATTGTTTTAATACCATAGGATTTTTAGTGGACTTTGGTCAAAGTTGAGTGATAAATTGTCATCACGGCTGTTATGCAATACTTCACAACTCAGGATGACTGCAAACACACACAAAAAAATTACCTGTCAATACATCCCGAAATTATTTTATTTACCAATTTTTTCAATTAACTTATTCAAAAAGACTTAAGTATTGAATTGAATACAGGCCGAGTTGAATTGACATGGGCTGACCCTAAAAAAGAAGCTTTAAATACTTAAAATAGTAAAGAGAGAACCTGAACACAGTGGACCATTATTGTTCATTGCCTCCCCGCTGTCTATTGACAAGAAGATCTATTATTGTATCTAACTGACCACTGATTCTCAACAGGTCAGCATGGATAACATCGGGGGGACAAGTAACAAGTTGTGTCACTGTGTCCAAGTTCTCAAGAACCTGAATATCCCCAATATCATCTCCCAAGTCCAAGTCTTCTTCATCATTGACCATGCTCTGGTTCGTGTCTTCGGCGAGGGCAGCAACCTCCAAATCCTGAGCGCTTGTGCATTCCTAGTAATAAGATTTTTAAAAATATAAAAATATATTAACCATCGTAAAATGGGAAGGGTTTTTAAAAATCCGATCTTGCAACACTAACCTAGTATTAACAGATTATAATGCTTATGCTGGTTGAGAAGAAAATATGCCCCTACATATTATTTTCAAATCCTATCAAGAAAAAAAATCATTCATAAAAACTAAATAAAAAAAAATTATTTTCTCATTGGTAAGATTAAAAAAGAAGGTATTGAAGTCACTTTAACCATCATAAATGGATATGCCTGGCATTGCACTTTAAATCATACTTAACTCATTGTGAAACACCCCCTGAACTGTTCTCCAACCAAGTATTAATAGAATGATATTGTGTCTACTAGTTGAAAAGAAAATTATGAACTTCAAAATAAGAATTATAAATTTTAATTTAGAAAACAAAAATCATTTATAAACCCCAATTTCCCATCTAATTATGTTTTCTTAATATTATCCCCAATCACTAACATTATTTATTTATTTATTATTTATTAAACAATATTTCAATAGGGTGCCCTTTCAGCAAAAGCTGGTATCAAAAGGGCCCTAAAAGCATAAAAGCAGTACATGTATATACAAGTGGTAAAACATACAATGTAAAACAAGGTAAAAACATATAAATCGTACATAATTATTAGAAGACAGAAAGGCATGAAAAATTAAATCACTAAAATATTTGTGGTACAAGAATCATTGACATTTTAACATTTGCTGGACATTATATATGATTTCAGTTCTTTTTTAAAACTAGAGAGTGTGGTTAGGGTTTTTAAATGAAGGGGCAAGGAATTGAACATTGATATTGAGGAAATTATGAATGAGCATTTATAGTATTCAGTATTGCATTTTGGGACATCGAGTAGTAGATTGGAGGCGGATCTTGTATTTACGTTATGTTTTTCGGATACTAATTTAAAATTTTCATTAAAAAAGTCGGAAGATAAATTATTTAAGCTCTTAAATATAAATATACATCGAAAATACATTACTCTTTGGGGATAGGAGAACCATTCAAGTGTTTTAAATAACTGATCCGAAGGGGTGAGGACGTTTGCTTTGAGTATTATTCTGGCAGCACGTTTCTGAAGTTTTATTATTTGATTTGTTTGTGTGATAAATCTTAAACCCCATACCTCACAACAATAGTCAATTTGACTTTGGATTAAACAGTTATAGATTAGTTTAGCAGTGGTAACATCAATGAATGGATTAGCCCTTTTCAATATGGCGAGAGCAGCACATACTTTTTTACTAACGTGTTCTACATGATCATGCCAAAGAAGTTTATCGTCTATTATGACACCTAAACACTTAGTGGAGTGAACCTTATTTATTACTTTACCATCAAACGTGATAGAGATATCTGAATCTGAATTATTATATTTGTTCATTCTTTGTCTTGATCCCAGAATCATCATATTTGTCTTTTCAACATTGAGAATCAATTTATTTAATTTTAACCATTGGTTTAAAGCATTTACATCTTCTTGTAAAGCCAATTTCATACTATCTATATCACATCCTGATAAAAATAATGTTGTGTCGTCGGCATACATTGTAACTTGACCATTCTTTATTACATTCGGCAGGTCGTTAATAAGTACTAGAAAGAGTAGCGGACCTAATATGGATCCTTGTGGTACTCCGATAGACACACTTTCTTTCTCAGAAATAGATTTGTTATATTGAACACATTGCAATCTCATGTTGAGATAAGAGTTAAACCATCTAAGTGTTTTATCGGAACAGCCAATACGCTGGAGCTTATTTAGCAGTACATTCGTGTTGACAGAGTCAAACGCACGTCTAAGATCAATGAAAACAGCACACACAAGCTGACCATTGTCTATTGCTTTAGACCAGTGATCCGTCATTGAAGCTAAAGCGGCTGCGGTTGAGTGACCCGGTCGGAAACCGAATTGTACTTTACTCAAGATTGACTTTTTGGTGAGATAATCGTAGAATTGTTGATGGGCAAGTCTTTCAATTATTTTGCTAATCGTGGGGAGAATTGAAATTGGGCGATAGTTACTTAAATTTGAAGTGTCACCTTTTTTATAAATGGGTAAGACTTTTGCGCATTTCCATTCATCAGGGTAGGTGATCTCCAAAAAGGATTGATTGATGAAATTTGTAATGTAAGGTAGAACAGTTTGAATTGAAATCTTTAACGGTTTCGCTCCGATGCCATCCAAACCGCACGCTTTAGATTCTTTTAACAAATTGAAAACCTTTTTTACCATATCTTCATTTACGGGTGAGAAATTAAACGTATCTTCTGGTGATATTGAATTACACGCTGTGTTATCATTCTGGTTATTACAGTGTATATCATTACTAGTTGTATTTATATTGATAAAATAATTATTAAAAGCACAAGCAATTTCCATTTCGTCTTCAACCATCTCGCCTTCTATATTAAACTGGTTTGGTAATTTCTGTTGACTTTTTGGAATTAGGTTTCTGAGACATTTCCACATATTTTTTGGATGATTTCTGTTCAATTTGATTTCATTCATAATGTACGAACGCTTTTCATTTCTTATCAATGTATTAACTTCGTTTCTTACTTTTTTGAATTCAGTCCAAGTACTCTCCATTTTGGTTTTAATTGCTTTGACATGAAGGAGATCCCTTTTTGTCATAATTCTTCTGATGTCAGATGTTATCCATGGCAGGCTTTCATTACGTACTCTTATTAACTTGATAGGTGCAATTTTAATTGAATACAAAGTTCACACAACAGGAAAGGGTAAGTGAGATAAAGAGTACCCCCGAATTGTTCCTTGTCAACTTTAAAATGTAGAAAGTAATGCCTTCATGGATGTTTTGTCACCTTAACCCCCCAATTTTTGAGGGGGGGGGGGGGGTAAAGATATATAATAGTTTTTGCAGACACATTTTAGTTGAAGTGAACAGCCACTTCCAAGAGTGATTATATCATAGAAACTGATATCAAATTATAGTTTTGATATGCTCTTTCACATAAACTGTGTACTTATTAAAAACTGTATTCATGATCTATAAAAAATAGCATTTTCACAGTTACATAGCAAGTTTATCATACAAATAAAACAAGGATATCTTAGGAATGGCAGGCGATCATTCTAAATAAAAGAATAGATGTTTTTTTCTTAGCACTCAAAATGATTCTTTGTAATTTGTATGATTTATATTAATTCAATTTTTTACATTATTCAAGTTTTTTTTTAATATTTTGGTTTTTGATGAAAGAAAAATACAATTTCGATTGTCAATCACACAAACAAAATAACTTACACCCAACCCAGCTTCGTTCTGGGAGCTCGCCAGCCCCTCCCTCACTTCGGTTGCTACGGCTTCCAATACCTTTTCAGATATAAAATCTATAGACTTTGGGGGTCCTCCTCCTGAATATTGAAGCATAAAAACAAATACAGATTCGTAATTGATATCAAAAATTGTCATTCAATTTTATTCAGTGGACTAGTCTCCGGACAATGAAACAGAGGGTCATCGGTCCAAATACCAGCCATGGCATAAATTCCTTTGGCAAGAAATTTATCCACATTGTGCCGCATTCGACCCAAGTGAGGTGAATGGGTACCCGGTAGGATTAACTCCTTGAACGCTTTAGCGCCTATCAATATGGCCGCTCAGCTACAGCCGGGGTAATAATATGATACCAAATATCAAAGCGCAGTTGAGTATATGCACATAGTAATTGCGCTATATAAATGGACATTATTATTATCATTAATTTAATAATTCAAACTGACATCAATGAATGACAAAAAATAAATTGATGACCATGTATTTTGATTGATATTTGCCTAATCATAATCAACCATCAGTCATCTTCTGCATCCTTGCAACAGTAAACAACAAACATGTATTCACAGAGATATGCTCACATGTAAGCTTGGCGTGGGCCGTGCATTTGAGAGCCCTGCTCTTCAGCTCCTGCCACTTCTTTTTTAACTCTCTCCAATCCCTCTCTGGACCCCCATAGTTTCTGAGTAGGGTAGCAAGCTCTTTCCAAGTCCCCTGCTTTCTCTGTTCAACCTAAAAAGACAAATATCTTTATCAAGTTTGTTTTGCCCCAGGAAAAAATGTTTTCATTGAAAATCAGAAGTCAAAAACATTCATGTACAAACACTTTTTTTCCTTCCAAAGTCTAACAAGCTTGGCTTAAAAAAAAGAACAACCTGAGAACTCACAATATTCCTCAATACTTTCCTGTTTATGATTCTGTTATAATCTGAGGCGGATCCAATGCGAGGGGGGCTCCAGCCTGTGCCCCCCCCCCCCTTTTGAGAGTCACAGAATGTATTTTAATGGTTATCATTCATTCACAAGTGAGGACATTTTTTTCTTTTTTTTGGGGGGGGTCAAAATTTGCTTGGGGAAAATGTGCCCCCCCCATTTTGAAAATCCTGGATCCTGCCCTGGGATACGTAACACAAAGGTTTACACTCAATCGCTAAATACCAATGACCAATAAAGATCATCTTTGCATGCGTACCCTGTTTAAAATACTGACCGGGAGCCAATCTTTCATATTTGCAATTCTTGGGCCCTTATTATATTGATATTGGAAGATGAGATACAGCGAAAATTCTCATCAATATATTTCAGGTATTAGACAGGATGTTCAGTGACACTTGATTACTCTTATGTGCATGTAAAAGTTTCATGAATTAGATCCACATACTTTAAAGGTTATGATGATCATAGTTTTAAAAAAATCATAATGGATTTGAGTGTGACCACAAAACTTTACATTACCTTCACTCCACAATACCCTGCCTTCCCGAACAGGTCCACTTTTCGTCTCTTCACAAATTCCACCAGCTGCAACTGCTCCTCTTTGGTATAGTTTACCCTTCTTTTCTTCTGTAATAAAGGTAAGGTAAAAACAAAGTTAAAAAGGGCATGAATGAATGAAACTTAATTTATTTCCAACAATAAAACTAAAAGCATTAATATCTTTTGTAAATCTTTACCAATGGAGGTATCAACTCAGAAAGCATAGCTTTTGATGAGTGCACCGTGACATAGACAATACATATATGAAAAAAAATTGTAAAAAATGCATTACAAAACAATCAGGGATAAAAACAAGGGGAAAACAAAAAAAACAGGGCATTGAACAGTAAGTAAATCGTCAAACCAATCCTGCAAACAAAGCTATAAAGCAAATCACAAAATTTAGATCTTGGTCTTGCTCCAGCTTTATCTTGATTTGTAACTTTTCTCTTAGATCTTGAAAGCGAGAACACCATTTAACTGAGATGAAAATACTCACTGCGCAAATATTCACTGCTGAATGATATAAGTACTTGTAACCAAAGTATCCCTCATCATAAAAATACCATTAAAGTCACAAAATATAAATATATGACGTAAATTGTGTACTATTGGTGAATAAGAAACATACCTTGCCATTCCCAGATGGGGTTGAGCTCCCAGCTGACGTTCCAGCTTCTTGTTCTGACATACTGCAGCTGAAATTGACAAACAATAGTCAAAAGTATTGTTTTAAGTAACTGATCTTATTCAAGCGTGATATAAATCTAGAGGTCAAACCGAGGCACATGACAAGGACATTCCAACAAACCACACCCATAAACGCATATTCATGCCAGGTATCAAGGCTCATTTTTTGGTGAAGGTTTTCATTCTTTTTTTTCATGGAACATTCTGAATAAAAATACCTAGGTATTGATTCGAAGTCTTCACAAAACAGGAGACAAACAATCTCGTCCTAATAATTCCTCTGGCCTCCAGCTTCGATGTTATATGAGACCAAAGGAAAAACCAATATCAGATTCCCCATTTTTCAACTGCCATGATTGAATATTATTTTGAAGAGGTCTTTGTCGAAGTGTAACAAGTTGTAACTCTGTGTCTGTGACTTGTCTTGTGATGCCTCTTTGTCTGAATCTGATTGATATTCATTGATTTTTCAATTGAGTACAAATGCCCTGCATGAACAGTTACACATCATGTCCTGGGCATATCTTAATTTTTATTTTGTTTTGTATATGGACTTTGTAAATTTATTTTCTTTATTGTGATTTCAATTTTTTAAAAAAGTTTCTAACTAAGGCTGAGCCTAAATCTAGTCTACAATTTAAATCTTTACTACTACAAACCGAACTATAACTTAACATTATAATTAGTAGACCCTATCTAGCTTTACTACTAAGTTACAAACATTACAAATATTTTACTTATTTAGGCTAGCAAAAAGTAGCAGACTCTTGAGCACTCACACGTATTCTATTTATTGCCAGATAGCTGGCAGCCGTCTGTTTCAAGGAGTTTTTTTTTTATTAATTTCTCCTCATAAACAGACGGCTCGCTATCGTGCGGCAACCATTAGGGCACTTACAATGCAAAATCCCCCCGTCGGGGCTCTTCAATTTTTGTCTTTTATCCCTTTTGAAAATCACCACGACCAAAATGCAAATTAACATTCCCTCTCAACATTAATTGCCAAAAAAAAAAACGGGGAAAAAATCAGGTTAAAAGGAACAAAATTTCAATAACAGTGACTTAATTTATCTCCGCTGTCACGCAACATAATATGGCCATTGAGTCCCCACATCGCGCTAACGATACTGCTAAAGATAGGCCTAGTTAGAACTTCGGTCTTTCTATTTGGTAAGTGAGGCCAACGGAGTTCAGCTGAACAACCAACATTACACTAACAGAGACCGACAGTTTTGGTCTAACTTCAACGTAACAGTAGGTAACACAACTTCACAAGTCTAGAAGATCAAGACTGTAAAACACTCAAATTAATTAAAATCAGTCCATCATCAATCATCATGATCATGCCCATGTTGTTTCCCATATTTTTATGAAAATATTCAGGACCATTTATCCTTAACTTTCATTAAGATTTAACTCAACCTTTATCTAAAAATTCGTCGAAACAAACAAACTAACTTAAGTCTTAAGACACAAAATTTAAATACAGATGAGATAAAGTCAGACAAAAAGTCAAGACTACCCATGCAGCGCCCTGCGGGATTGTCTACACGTGGGACTGAATTGACCGGCGATCGAACAACACTGCAAACACCGGCCATTTCAGTCACGACTTTGTCGCTTTATTCACGGTTATATCTTTTTCATTAATCCTTTAAATGTAAAAACAAATCCTATTTTCTTAATGAACACAAGCAGAAAATAAGAATACGAATCTTACCTTGTGATATCAGCAATTGAACGATGAAACCCTTCGTTTTAGCAGACGGCAAAATTATCAGCAGTAAGATCGAAACGTTGATAAATTTGTCAACATTCATTTGCATCTAATTTGCATCTAATTTGCTTAAGAACAGGCTCGTTCATGAATATCGAAGTGTTTTTTTATTAATCGAGTCGCTCTTAGGTTACGAGCGACTTTATGAAACGGCCTTTTCCAGTTGCTCGTATCTTAAGTGCGACTTCACCAACTTAAGAACGGCTGCTTGGACTTACGAACGACTCTTTATGAAACACCCCCAGGGTCTCCCCAGGTCGTAGCCCTATCCGTGGTAACAGAAGAATAATTTGTTCAGATAACATAATGTACAATATATAAGAAGCGTAATATATAACCCGTTATCGTCATCATTTTCATTTCTATTCTCTAAAGTCGTTTTAAAATCTCCTTGATAGTGAAGTCAATCCAGCAACTAACAGGTCGGTCTGATCGGTTTTGTTAATGTAACTGGCAGCTGTCCGGTCCTATTCCTTTCTTCCTTTTCCTCAAACCATCTGATATTGCTTTACATACTCCGTTTACATTTTCTATTACCAATGGTTCTATTTAGTAAAGGAAAAACACCCACTTTGAAAAAGGGATAAATCTTTAGAGGAATAAAGCGTTATTATCGGCAGTATTAATCATCACATTTTTTTCTTCCTATTTTATTCGAAAAGAATATTGAACAATTCATATCTTTGTGGGAAGTTTGAATATGATACTGATAAGCATAGCAATGTCACACATTTCTTTAAAAATGGTTATAAAAAAGGGGTTATAAAAAGACAAACGAATATGACCCGTTATTTACCTGATCTTAAATTTATGAAGAGGGAGTTTGGCTGTAGTAATGCTATTGATGTAATGCTATTGATATGATCACAGCAATTATTTTTGAATAATAATTATAATGATGATTACTCTGATGGCAATAACAATAAAGGGATTAAAGGAAAATATTCATATATTTATACATAGAGTAGAATTCACTGAGCAAAATGCCGAAAAATTCATCAAAATCGGATAAAAAATTATAAAGTTATTGAAATTAAAAATCTAGTAATATTTTGTGAAAAAGAGTCGTCATGAATATTCATTAGGTGGGCTGATGATGTCACATCCCCACTTTCCGTTTTCTTATGTTATTGCATAAAATCACATCATCAGCCAACCTAATGAACATTCATGACGACTGTTTTCACAAAATATTGCTAAACTTAAATAAAATTGAATTGAATTGAATTGAAAAGGTTTTATTCAAAATCATTGCATGTTGCAGCCAAAAGGCTGAATTGTGTACAAATTACGGGTATATACATGTATAAATAGCTGATTTAAAAACATCAAAACTTGAAATGATTAAGAAAATATAATGCAACTTAACAAAAGAACAAATAGAAGACTGAAAGGTGGTGGTGGTGGAAGAATGCTTATTGACAAACGTCGCCAGTCAAATTCAAACAATAAAAACGTAGATTAAACCTTATCTAGGCCGGGGTTTTTTGGGAGTTCCTATGGCCGGGGGGGGGCCTCCCAGGCCCCCCCCCCTAAGATCTCGGCCGTCGAGCGCGCGATCGCGCCGAAAATTGGCACACGGGTTGCCTGGGGCATAATCTACAAGATTGTATAGAAATTTATTTCATGCAAATCGCTATTCAGTAATTATGCTAATTTATGCGTAATTAGTATGCGAAATCATACTTTTTCCTCTAACTCCCTAAATAAAGCTCCAAATGTACTAATTTTTGGTAAAGAAACTCTTTGTAGTGTCCTTAGCAAGTGTACATGAAAAAATTGTGATATAATATCATTTTCTTATGTATTATATTGTTTTTGCAATTTATTATGTATTTCTTTGTTTTTTGGACCTTTTGTTTTTCATTGTTTTTTCAATGAAATTTGTTGGGGACTCTTCTGTGATCATAAAAAGCATAAAATTAATACATATAGACTAGCAAAACTAAAAAAAATCATACATTTATGAATTTTGGTTGGAAACACAATTTGCATTGACTTTGTACACGAAATCACGTTTTTGAGCAATTTTCGGTCTGACATGCACTTACATAATGTTGCGTAATTTCGGAACCACGTACCCGGGTGACACAAAATTGGTCTCAAAAGCTGCGCAAGACTTGAAAGTAAAAAGTCAGCGAGCGGCGCGGTCAAAAAATTTCGCACGGCGAAAATATCGCGCTATTCGTTGAGGGGGGAGGGGCCTCCGAGCCCCCCCCCCCGGCCTAGATAGGGTTAAGCAAGTAACAAAAGAACCAAAGACAGGAGGGTGTCTGGGGACGAGCGAGCAGTCAAGTTCAATGCACAGCTCCAGCCAGGGAATGCCAATCCCTCAACGACACCATTCAACCTGGGCAATGGGATTGGTTATTCAAATCCATCGCTCAGGCGGAACTTAGGGTCAGCTAACCTCACTGGAGCTATACATTAATAGGGCTGACAAACAATCTCTTACAAAAAAAAAACCAAAAAAAAAACATTCACATTCATAGCACACTCCTCATTCATCCAATAACCACAAGTCCGCTAGTTTCCCTTGGAAGTGTTCGGGGTCTCATGTATATCCATAAAGCTTCAACTCCTTTAGGTGTAGGTACATCGATTATCCTCGCTTGAAGATGATGTTTCGCGTAGACCGCGACTCCTCCCCCTAATCGATCTTCCCTAGGTTTTGAATATAAGCAAAACTCCGGTATTGAGAGCATGTCAAGTGGTTCTTCTGGGCTATAATCGTTGCTATGTCCACCTTATATTCCTGGATGATTGCTGACAATTCGTTTGTCTTATTCCTCAGTGATCTGGCGTTGAGTAGTAGTAGGTTCGGGACATCATAGCCACGGCGGCTCTGATGATGATCAGAGTTGTCGTGTTGCGTCGGTGTAATTGTAGTGAAACATGCTGGGCGAGGTTTGCGTTTTGAAGGTAAAAGGCGTGGTCGGATAAGTACAGGAATGCCTTGCCGTGGTGTGGTCTGGGACAAGATTTACGATGCTTCCTAGAACCAGCTCGCTTTCCTCGCTTGCGTAGTGGTTTTGGTGTGATCCCTAGGTCTTTTATCACTTTCCATGTCGTTGGCGGAACAGTCTCGTAGCTATTTCTCTGACGTAGGTTATATAAATCTTGAATTGAATATTTGAATAAAGGATGATTGCTGGGTTGACTTTGGTTTTGGTTTGTCGGCCCAGGGTTAGGGTGTATATCACCGCATTTGAGGAGTTCAATGTTAAATGTTGATTCACAGTTGCTGTAGTAATGTATACTGGTCCGTAAATACTTGAGATGATAAAAGTTCTTTCCATTCGGAGAAGGAATATGAGCCTTGTAGTTGTGCAATGTAACACTGGCTGTGCAAGTGTGCTTGACTTCATATAGCTGCTGTATTAACAACAAGCTACCCAAGAAGAAGGCGAGTATGGGCATAATGGGTGGATTGCACCATCAGGCATGCTATTCAGGTGGAGAAATTCCAATCAATCAATTGTCTGCTTCACCGGGCTGCTTCATTACCATTTGTGAGACTGGATGTCAAGGTTGAGTAAACAGCCCGCAATGGTCAATGCACCCGATGTAATGGCTACTGTATAGAGTCAATGTCGGCAGGTTTTCAGAATATGTATAAATCACATTGAAACTGGATGGAAACATACCAAAGTGCTCCAAAAGGTCTTCAGAAGTTGCTAAGTAGTGCAACAAGATGGTTGATACTATTAGAGATGAAAATTGTCCTTCAACTAAAGTAATATTCTCCTCGTAATTGAGAGCTCAAACTTGCCTGATGCTGCCTGTGAGGCGCCATTTCCAGAAATAACTTTATTTTATTATCCGATTTTGATGAACATTTTCAGTATTTTGCTCAGTGAATCATGCTCTTTTTATAAGACTATAATTACTTTCAGCCCAGACAATCCCTTTAATAATAATAAGAAGAAGGTGATGGAGAAGAATAACGATGATGATAATAATTACAATAGCAATAATGATAATAATGATTATGATAATCGTAATACTATTAATGATAATAATAATAACAAAAATAAATGAATAAATATATGGATAACGAGTGTGATTATTGCAGTGCGCAGACGAGAGTTGGGAATGAAAGCCTTTTTTACTCATATATTTATAACGAGAACAATTTTGTAACAGTGCTAAAAAGAAAGCATAATACCTTTCCCCCACCCCAACCGTGCACATTTGCAAGCAGAAAAAACCTTGAGACAAGAATACTACCATACCGGCCTGAAATATTTGGCGCAAATATTCACTACTGAGTGACACGCGCCGTATAAGCTAAAACAACAACAACAACATGAAAAAGACCCGATCGATAGCTCATGAATATTCATGTAACAATAGCGAATGGGCGAGTAGTGTTGGGTGAGGAACATAGTACCGCTCTGTCATTGGTCAATTCCGAGCTTAATGCCTTCACACATTCGCCTTTGATCTGCCCATAGAGGTACGTGTATTGCTACACACAATCGTTATATCACACGTGTCTATAAGGGAAATCTTGATTCAGATCGTGGCAATATCCGAAATCAACTCTTCAAAATAATGATGCAAAAATACAATTTACTCAAAAAATTTCTATGTAGACCACTATTTTTTATATAATGAATTGAATTGTGAATTAATTGCCAGTTTAACAACATAAAAAAACACAGAATAGGGCGTTGATTTTCTGGCTGTAAAATTGGTTTAAAAAAAGTTATTGGGCACGTATACGTGCCAATGACACGAGAGGGCTAAGGGCACGCATAGCTGCCAATGGCATTTAAAGTGTTAATGGACCTTCTTGCCACATATGCAGATGATCGGAGAAGAAATGCAGATAGTAGAGCACTCACAAGGACATCACTGCTATTTCCACAATAACTCTTGTTACCATGGTAAAAAAGTGTTTGCAAACACTTAAATCAATAGGCTGCCTCGCTTTACCCTAACGGACCTTCACGCCGCATTTGAAGATGATCACAGGAGAGATGCAACTGGAAGAGCACTAATAATGACATCTCTGCAAGTCCACATAAATTCTTGTTACCATTACAATAATAGAGAGATTTCGATTGTCTGCGACTGCAACGTATTCCTAGTTCACCGGAAGTGGTGACACCGCTCGTTGAGTATCACGTTCGTACATTGATGAAAACAGTTTCGATTTAAGTCGACGTACCCGTACCACGCCACAGCATATACCAGCGTGATAGCGAGCGGGCCGTGGGCCGATGCTTGGCCGGAGAATCAGGCGTAGCATCACGCTACGAACCAGTGGGGCGACTGTGGGTGCAACATTTGCACTCTTGCGCAAAAAGCCGAAAAACACAGTTGTTTGGAAATAAAACATCAATTACCTATCGGATATATGTAGTGTCTGAAAACAGGACACGCTAAATGTAATGGAAAAGCTGGTAACAAGCAGTAATTTGCAGTTTACCAGCCCTGCTGAATCAACGAAACTCGAGTGTTGATGCGGCTTCATTCATTTTTGCCAAGCTGGGATGACGTCATCATGTACGAACTAGCGCTCGTTCGAGCACTATGACACCGAACGTCAAAACCCTCAAATACGAGTCACAGATTTGGTCAGTGGACGAGAAGGCTCGTCACAGATTACTTCGCGCATTCGCAGTGCTCCCAAAATTCCTTAATCTCGTACGTCCACATGGCACGTCACAGAAAACGAAAGGTCTCAAATATCTCTGCCCTCAAAAAAATCAATAGGCGGATCTGCTTTACCATAATGGACCTTCATGCAACATTTGAACATGATCACATGAGAGATGCAGATGGAAGAGCACTCAGACAGATATCACTGGTATTTCCACAATAACTCTTGTCACCATGGTAACGATGTCGTTGCAAACACTTAAATCTATAGGCGGCCTTGCTTTACCCTAACGGACCTTCATGCCACATTTGAAGATGATCACAGGAGAGATGCAAATGGAAGAGTACTCATAATGACATCTCTGCAAGTTCAAATAAACTCTTGTTACCATTACAATAATATATCCGCCATCAATAAAATCAATAGGCGGATTTGCTTTACCATAATGGACCTTCATGCAACATTTAAAGATGATCGGAGAAGAAATGCAGCTAGAAGAGCACTGACAAGGACATCTCTGCTATTCTAACAAAAACTCTTGTTACCGTGGCAACAAGTTTTTTTTCCTGCACACCAAAATAAATGATCGGCTTTCTTTACTGGACCTTCACGCCACATTTGAAGATGATCGGAGAAGAAATGCAGCAAGTAGAGCGCTCACAATGACATCTCTGCTATTTCAACAAAATGATTGCTACCACAGTAACATTGTCTCCGCCCACACAAAAATCAATATGTTACTTTGTCTAATGGACCTTCATGCCACATTTGAAGATGATCAGAGAAGATATGCAGCTGGTAGAGCACTCACAATGACATCTCTGCAAGTCCACATAAATCCTTGTTATCATGACAATAATATCTCTGCCCTGCATAAAATCAATAGGCGGATTTGCTTTAGCATAATGGACCTTCGTACAACATTTGAAGATGATCACATGAGAGATGCAGATGGAAGAGCACTCAGACAGATATCACTGGTATTTCCACAATAACTCTTGTCACCATGGTAACGATGTCGTTGCAAACACTTAAATCTATAGGCGGCCTTGCTTTACCCTAACGGACCTTCATGCCACATTTGAAGATGATCACAGGAGAGATGCAAATGGAAGAGTACTCATAATGACATCTCTGCAAGTTCAAATAAACTCTTGTTACCATTACAATAATATATCCGCCATCAATAAAATCAATAGGCGGATTGCTTTACCATAATGGACCTTCATGCAACATTTAAAGATGATCGGAGAAGAAATGCAGCTAGAAGCGCACTGACAAGGACATCTCTGCTATTCTAACAAAAACTCTTGTTACCGTGGCAACAAGTTTTTTTTCCCGCACACCAAAATAAATGATCGGCTTTCTTTACTGGACCTTCACGCCACATTTGAAGATGATCGGAGAAGAAATGCAGCAAGTAGAGCGCTCACAATGACATCTCTGCTATTTCAACAAAATGATTGCTACCACAGTAACATTGTCTCCGCCCACACAAAAATCAATATGTTACTTTGTCTAATGGACCTTCATGCCACATTTGAAGATGATCAGAGAAGATATGCAGCTGGTAGAGCACTCACAATGACATCTCTGCAAGTCCACATAAATCCTTGTTATCATGACAATAATATCTCTGCCCTGCATAAAATCAATAGGCGGATTTGCTTTAGCATAATGGACCTTCGTACAACATTTGAAGATGATCACATGAGAGATGCAGATGGATGAGCACTCAGACAGATATCACTGGTATTTCCACAATAACTCTTGTCACCATGGTAACGATGTCGTTGCAAACACTTAAATCTATAGGCGGCCTTGCTTTACCCTAACGGACCTTCATGCCACATTTGAAGATGATCACAGGAGAGATGCAAATGGAAGAGTACTCATAATGACATCTCTGCAAGTTCAAATAAACTCTTGTTACCATTACAATAATATATCCGCCATCAATAAAATCAATAGGCGGATTTGCTTTACCATAATGGACCTTCATGCAACATTTAAAGATGATCGGAGAAGAAATGCAGCTAGAAGAGCACTGACAAGGACATCTCTGCTATTCTAACAAAAACTCTTGTTACCGTGGCAACAAGTTTTTTTTCCCGCACACCAAAATAAATGATCGGCTTTCTTTACTGGACCTTCACGCCACATTTGAAGATGATCGGAGAAGAAATGCAGCAAGTAGAGGGCTCACAATGACATCTCTGCTATTTCAACAAAATGATTGCTACCACAGTAACATTGTCTCCGCCCACACAAAAATCAATATGTTACTTTGTCTAATGGACCTTCATGCCACATTTGAAGATGATCAGAGAAAATATGCAGCTGGTAGAGCACTCACAATGACATCTCTGCAAGTCCACATAAATCCTTGTTATCATGACAATAATATCTCTGCCCTGCATAAAATCAATAGGCGGATTTGCTTTAGCATAATGGACCTTTGTGCAACATTTGAACATGATCACATGAGAGATGCAGATGGAAGAGCACTCAGACAGATATCACTGGTATTTCCACAATAACTCTTGTCACCATGGTAACGATGTCGTTGCAAACACTTAAATCTATAGGCGGCCTTGCTTTACCCTAACGGACCTTCATGCCACATTTGAAGATGATCACAGGAGAGATGCAAATGGAAGAGTACTCATAATGACATCTCTGCAAGTTCAAATAAACTCTTGTTACCATTACAATAATATATCCGCCATCAATAAAATCAATAGGCGGATTTGCTTTACCATAATGGACCTTCATGCAACATTTAAAGATGATCGGAGAAGAAATGCAGCTAGAAGCGCACTGACAAGGACATCTCTGCTATTCTAACAAAAACTCTTGTTACCGTGGCAACAAGTTTTTTTTTCCCGCACACCAAAATAAATGATCGGCTTTCTTTACTGGACCTTCACGCCACATTTGAAGATGATCGGAGAAGAAATGCAGCAAGTAGAGCGCTCACAATAACATCTCTGCTATTTCAACAAAATGATTGCTACCACAGTAACATTGTCTCCGCCCACACAAAAATCAATATGTTGCTTTGTCTAATGGACCTTCATGCCACATTTGAAGATGATCAGAGAAGATATGCAGCTGGTAGAGCACTCACAATGACATCTCTGCAAGTCCACATAAATCCTTGTTATCATGACAATAATATCTCTGCCCTGCATAAAATCAATAGGCGGATTTGTTTTAGCATAATGGACCTTCATACAACATTTGAAGATGATCGGAGAAGAAATGCAGCTAGTAGAGCTCTCTCAAGGACATCTCTGCTCTTTCCACAAAAAAATTATTTCCACGGTAACGTTGTCTCCGCCCACACCAAAATCAATAGGTGGCTTTGTCTAATGGACCTTTATGCCACATTTGAAGATGATCGGAAAAAAAATGCAGGTGGTAGAGCGCTCACAAGGATATCTCTGCTATTTTAAAAGGTGGTTTTCCTTTAACATAATGGACCTTTACGCCACATTTGAAGATGATCAGAGAAGAGATGCAGCTGGTAGAGCACCCACAACGACATCTCTGCAAGTACACATAAATCCTTGTTATCATGACAATAATATCTCTGCCCTGCATAAAATCAATAGGCGGATTTTCTTTAGCATAATGGACCTTCGTGCAACATTTGAAGATGATCACATGAGAGATGCAGATGGAAGAGCACTCAGACAGATATCACTGGTATTTCCACAATAACTCTTGTCACCATGGTAACGATGTCGTTGCAAACACTTAAATCAATAGGCGGCCTTGCTTTACCCTAACGGACCTTCATGCCACATTTGAAGATGATCACAGGAGAGATGCAAATGGAAGAGTACTCATAATGACATCTCTGCAAGTTCAAATAAACTCCTGTTACCATGACAACAATATCTGCGCCCTCAATAAAATCAATAGGCCGATTTGCTTTACCATATTTGACCTTCATACCACATTTAAAGACGATCGGAGAAGTAATAAAGCTAGTAGAGCACTCACAAGGTTATCACTGCTATTTCCACAATATTTTTGTTACGGTGGTTACGATGTCTTTGCCCACAATTAAATCAATAAGATTTTTTTACCCTAACGGACCTTCATACCACATTTGAAGATGATCGGGGAAGTAATGCAGCTGGTACAGCTCTCAAAAGGACATCTCTGCTATTTCCACAAACATTGTTACCACGGTAGCGTTGTCACCGCCCACACCAGAAATCAATAGGTGGCTTTGTCTAATGGACCTTTATTACTTGAATGAATGATCTTCATTGATCGTCCGTGAAAAGGTAACGTATACAGATACATGTACAATTTTATGCTAACGCATATGTCAAAAACGTTTAAAAGCAACAAATATCGATAATTAAAGGAAAGGTTATATAAAGACAAGGAAGACGAGGAGACCTTTGGAAGCCAGGCTTGTTATACGGTTCATCAGTATTGAAACAATACGTTATAAAGCAAAACTTGATTCGTGCTAAACTGGTTGATAATACTTAAAAAAAAAACTAGATTTTAATTCGTCATGCGGACGAACTAGGTGGTCTGTCTTTATTCTCGCCGTCATGATCACTACCATGTTCATGCAGATCAATATGATTTTCATGATGACAACGAAATGTTCATAATTGATGGGATACTTGTGAAAGACGGGAGATGAAAAAGCACTGTGAAAAGGGTCTCTTTGATGTATAATACATATGATATGAACAAAGTAATTATAATCTGTTTTATCTTGTTAAATTTTAACTTTTATACCATTTAATTGCCATAAAGGATCCTGTAAGAGGTGGGGAAAAAGAAAAAAAAAATGGAAAAAAAAATCATCTTGTTTACCCCAGGACTCGAACCTACGCCCCCGAGAAAGCAAGTCAAATGCGTTATCTATTGATCCACGATATTCCCCATAGAGATAACACGTAAGCAATTTTAAGAATTGCAAATCCAATTTTGCAAGTAACAAACGGGCATGATCCTGGAATCTGATCAAAAATTGTAGGCAACGGTGCAAAAGCTCAGAATCTCAGCTACAACATACTAAAAGCTCAGGGAAAAGTAGCAAGAAACAATGGAGATATGGCTGAAGAAATAGAGGAATGTCGAACCAGTTTTGAGAAAAAGTCATGTCCCATAGAGATAACACGCAAAAAGAGGAAAAATGACATGCCTCTATTCATCGCTGTTTTACGCAATGATGCGTAACGAAAAATATTTGAAATAAGGAGTAAGGGAACATTCTAATCTACAACATATCAAAATTTCGGCGAAAAACGATTTGTATTCGAGAAGTTACAACCAAATTTACATAAATTTGATGACGTCATTTTTGAAAAAAAATGATATTTTTAGTTTAGGCGCCATTTTGACGACGTCATGATATAATTTAGGGACTATGATGACATGAAATCAAATCTACAACTAATACTCTATCGATATATGAAAAAAATGGGGGTCAATGGACTATTTAAAGAGCTACAGTGAATTTGCATGTTTTTGCCCAAATATGGCCTATAGTGAGAGCTCGCGCGCAAACGTGCTGCAAACTTTAACGGGTGTTAATTTCGTTATTGTTGGTCTTACAGAGCTAAATTGGGTATCAAATGGCTCAGAATTATAAAATCAATGCAATGATGTAAAAAACGGTGTTTTTGCACTGCGTTAAGGCATTACGCGCGGAAACGCGCGCACATACGTGTGCGCGCGCAATTTTTTGAAATACTTAGAATGACCTGAAACGTATTCTACTTTGGTCAAAAAGTGATTTTGAGCATTTTGAAAATTTTGACGCGCGCTTCCGCGCGTGTCGTGACCTCCAGGTGACCTTTGATGACCTGACCTGATGACCCTTGACCTGAAGTTGATGTGATGTTAATTTGATTGATTTTTGATAATTTATAATGGAGATATGATCGATAATGTGATTTTACAAAATGGCGCCTAGATGACGTCATCATGACCTGATGACCTTAAAAGGTCATTCTGACGTGTCCATGACAGATCCTATAAATGACATGAAATTCAATGAAATTGACCATGTCTATTTTAAGATATCTTGGCGACAAAAAAAATCGTTAAAAATAAAGAAATAAAGAAATAAAAAAAATCTGACGAAATTAAGAGGTGATCTGTCAAAGACGCCACCTAAAAAGAAAAAAATAGGTTGCACTAAGGTTATACGAGGATATATATGTGCCTAAAAACTATTTACAGAAAAATAATTGATATGTTGAAGAAAAAAAGAAGGTAAAAAGATAAATAAAATAGATAGATAGACAAATAGATAGATAAAATAACGGGAGCACGAAGTTATAAGATAGAAAAATGCAAGCGATAAGAGATTTGTAACAAAAACTACAATTGAAACGACTACTAGTACTTAATGATAAGAGTGCATGTACATGTACCAGTTGGTGGAGACACTTTACAGAATTTATATTGCTAATCACATAGTTCTGCGTGTATTTAAGAGAAAAACAATTATACATCATAAATGTACTTATTAAAAAAATAAAGTTTTAATTTCCTTTTAAAAACAGAAAACGGACCCGGTAATGTTGGAGTTAAAAGAATTCCATAACTTTGTCCCTGTACAGATCAGTGTTTTCTGAGCAAATATTGTCCTTGCATGAGGAATACGCAGTGCAGTAGCATTTTTTGTTGGGTAATTATGAAAATGGTTGTTCCTATGAAATAAATGTGCTAACGTCAATGGCAAATCACCTCCATGAAAATTATACATGAGCAACCCCAATTGCAGAAGATAAATATCTTCCAACTTCAAAACATGTTCATAAAAACAAAGAAGTGTGAGCTAGGAAGTCAGCATTACTAACCGCTCGTATAGCTCTCTTTTGGACCAGAAATAATGTATTCAGCTGTGTCTTAAGAGAGTTACCCCATGCAAGGATCCCATAATTTAAGTAAGGAAGAATCAAAGTTGAAGATTGAATTTTTAGAATATGTGTTGGGAGATACAATTTAAGCCTGTTTAGAACACCTACATTCTTTGACAATAGCTTACATAATATGTTGATATGAGTTTTCCAATTTAGATTCTCATCAATATTAAGACCCAGAAATTTAGTTGTAACCACTCTGTCAATAAATACACCATCGAAAGAGATATCACCAGGCAGAGTTTTGACCGTGTTGCTAAATAACGATTGACGGTATTCAGGAGATATTTCATTTCATTTTCATTTCATTTATTTCCACATAAAAACACAAGATACATAATATACATAAAGCTGAACATAATTGTGGAGGAGTCACTAAAAGCCAAGGGTTTGTCAAGAGTGACTCCTACTGTAGAGTTACTTTTACATAATACATATACATAATACAAGTATCAAATTATTACAAGGAAAGAATATTACTACAAAAGAGAGAGAGGGAAGAAGAAAGGAAAGCAAGAAGGAGATTAATAAAGTGATAAAACAAGCAAGTTATGTGTTGGTTATTACATTACATATTCTCTAGTAGCAACTGTTTATATTTTCTCTTGAAATGATTTAAAGATTTGCTTTGTCTTATGCTATCAGGTAGATTATTCCATAACAGTGGACCTTCATAAAATATTGATGATTTAGCAACTTGTTTCTTCATCAAAGGTGGATGAAACTTATCCTTATTTCGGGTATTATATGTATGTACATCTTTATTGAATAAGAATGATTCGAAAGACTTGGGTAGCAAGTTGTTATAGCAACAGTACATAAAAGTAGCAATATAATATTGACACATTTCATTAATTGGCAAAATATTTGTTTTTTTTTAACAAGGGTTTACTAGAAGATAGATAAGTGGAATGAGTTACAATACGTATGGCCTTCTTCTGTAAGACATGTATGCGATTCAATTTAGTTTTAGAAGCAAATCCCCAAACCACTATGCAGTAACCTAAGTATGATGTAATAAAAGAATGATATAAGACCTTCAGAACATCCTGTGGTAAAAACTTAGTTTATTAAGTATTCCTATACTTTTTGCAAGTTTGTTATTCAATTGTGAGATATGCGGGTTCCAAGTAAGTTTTTCGTCAATTGTAACACCCAAAAAATTAAATTCTTTAACGCGTTGTATCGGGATATTTCTAAATAATAATGATCTATGGTCATTTACATTCTTGCAAGTACCAAATATCATATATTTTGTTTTTTCAACATTCAAAATCATATGGTTTGTTTTCATCCATGTGTCTATGTATTCTAATTGTTCATTCATGGTTATTATAAGATTTTCAGTATCATTTCCTGTTAAATAGACGGATGTGTCATCTGCAAATAATATGTATTTAAGTTTGTCAGATCTACAGTAAATATCATTAATGTAAATTAAAAATAACAGCGGACCAAGTATTGATCCCTGAGGCACTCCACATCCTACCGTCACTTGATGTGAAATACTCCCATTTAAATAAACATATTGTTGTCGATTACATAAATAATCAATGAACCACTGTAGTGAAATACCTCTAATACCATAATGTAAAAGTTTGCAAATCAAAATGCTATGGTCAATTATATCGAAAGCTTTTGTCAGATCTATAAATACGGAAATCAATTTATCATTTTTATTGATTGATTCATTAATATTCTGAACTAATTGTAATAATGCTGAGGATGTGGAGTGCCCGTTTCTAAATCCATACTGACTTTGATATAAAACATTATTTTTGTTTAGAAAAGAGATCAGTCTGTTGTAAATACATCTTTCAAGAATTTTGCTAAATACAGGGAGTACTGCAATCGGTCGATAATCATTTCTATTTTCTCTATCTCCTCTCTTGTGAATAGGTATCACTTTAGATATTTTCATTTTACTTGGAACTACACCTTGCTGTATGCTGGAATTAAGAATATTACACAGTGGAGAAACAATAAAATAAATTGCTCGTTTGAGTACTTGCACACAAATGGAATCAAAACCAGGACTTGTGTTGTTCTTCATTTGTTTAACAATTTCAATAATTTCGCTACAGGTGATAGGGTTAAAATATATTGAAGATGAGTTGGGTTTCTTTAAGAACGAACGAAAATCATTAAGTCCATGATCTGTTCCTTGTTTATCAATGAGTTGTTTACCAACAGTCGAAAAAAATTCATTTAGAGCATTTGCCATTTGCGCATTGTCTGTTATTGTTACATTATTCACCTTAAGACTTGCAATATTAGTATTTTTTACATTTTTTTTTGAGAAGTTTGTTTATTAGTTTCCACATACAAGTCATGTCATTTTTTACACTTTCAAATTTATTCAAGTAATACATGGATTTTGCATATTTTAGTTTTGAGTTTAATGAATTCCGAAATTTGGTATATTTCAGCTTGTTATTCAAAGTTGGATTTAAAACATACTGTTTATGTAAGTGCCTTCGTTTTGTACAAAGATTTTTCAAAGTATTATTTAACCATGGTTTCCTCACACTATTTTTACTATGTTTACACTTTTCCAATGGAAAACTTTTATCGTACAACAGCTGAAATTTTGATAAAAAAGAATTATATGAAACCTCAACATCATAGTCATTAATATCCCAATCAATGCATTGTAATTCATCTAAAAATTTCTGGAGCTTTGTTTCATTTACAATTCTTCTATAAACAACATCTCCTGAGTTATTTCCTAAGAAAGAAAATGAGTCGAACATCATCAAACAAACTGGCAAGTGGTCACTTATGTCTGCTGTTAATATGGCAGAATTACCATGTTTGTCAGAATTAGTAAAAATGTTATCTAATATTGTAGCTGTAGTTGGTATTATTCTGGTTGGCTTTGTTATTGTAGGATAAAAAGAATTGCTAAACATAATATTAATAAATGATTCAACATTATTGCAACAATCATGTTTCAACAAATCAAAATTGAAGTCACCAAGAATATAGCATTCATATTGGAGGGTATTTACCCTGTTGAATATCTCCACAAGGTCATGTTCAAAGTTAACAAAGGATAAGTCCGGAGGACGATACATGACACCAATGAGTTTATTTTTACCTCTACCTGGAATTTCAATAAAAAAGTATTCAAGAGAAGATGATTGCACTAAATCATGTCTTACTTCATATTTCACAGATTTGTGTACATAAAAACCAGTTCACCTCTTTTTTGAGTTCTGTTATTAACTATAAGGTCATAATCAGTCAATTGGTACATGTTCAAGTAAGATGAACTATTAAGCCAAGTTTCTGTAATAGCTATTACCTTAAACCTGTGATTTACATCACTCAGGAGCAATTCCACATCTTCAAAGTTTTTTAAAATGCTTCTACAATTAACGTGTAATAGAGAAAAACAATTGTCATTATAACATGTTGTATATACATTAAAATCATCGACAGAATAATAGCTACATTGAGTATTAAGTTCTCCAGAATTTTCGAATGAAAATGCATTTTGTATCTCATGTGTAGTATTCTTAACTATTACATGAGTGTCAGGTTGAACTCTGTCATAAAAAAAATGTAAACATTGCTTCAGAGTATTCTCTTTCATCCTTAAAGTAATTAAAAGGCAACACTTCACCAATACAGTTTTGGCACAGTACTTTCATATCATTATGTGATCTGTCATTTACTTCTGAAAAAGACACATTTATCATAGAAAAGGGAACATTCAATGAGCAATTATAACATGTAAGATGTCCAAGCCTTGAGTTTGTTCTACTGCTACTCATCATGGGCATATGAGAAAATTTCACTTAGAATATGTAATGCAATGTAAATCCAACATACTGTAGTACTGTCAAGAGAAAAAGAGTAGAAGATGAAAAGAAACATAGTGTAACACTTTCAAATTATTACAAAAATAACAATGTTTAAAATCTTAATTCTACCACTACACTAAATGGGTGGACAATAAAAAGTTCAAGGTAGCTTGAATGTAAGAATCAGTGATTAAACTACCAAGTTCTATGGAAAATATAATACATGATCAGTTCTATTTTTATCATGAATTTTAAGAGCAGTAAATAATTTTATATGCAAAGATGTGTATCTAGTCCATCAAGTAGTTTGTACTCACAGAGTTCAGTTTGAGTACCCAGAAAAGATAGACCAGGTTAAAAAAATTCAGTTACAGCTGAGTCAAGTAATATTACGAGAAAAAAATTATTAATTTGAATATGATAGTCCTTATTGTTGAGATCAGTTTACGTGTAATCTCAGTAATTTCACAAGGACTGTAAATCTTCCAAGCAGGTTATAAGCTTCTTTGTTACACCACCTGTACTGTTGGCGATTTCAACAAACACTCGTCCATCAATGGTCCATGACTGTTTTACTTTAGGGTTATGACGCGCAGCATAGTACAGTGCTTGGTTCTCCTTAGTCAGGTCTTCATTCAAATATATATTGGTTCCTTTTAATTTCGATCTTGCTTTCATTAATGATGACCTTGTTCTATACGAGCGAAATTTAACAATTATTTGACGTGGCGTTTGCTGTATATTTGTATTTGGTGATGATATCCTATGTGAGCGGTCAATTTCATCAGGTGTCACCTTGACTCCAAGTTTCTCCTCAGCTAGCTTACAGACCAGAGCATCGGTACTCTCTTGCGCTGATTCCGGTAGACCATGTATTCTCACACTGTTTCTCCGCGTATACTGCTCCAATTGATTTAATCTCACTTTTGCATAGGCTCCAACATTTGAAGCCTTGTCTACACGCGATTTCAGGCGTTGGATCTCGTCATTTTGGTTTCGGATCTTGTTCTCTAGGTCTAGTAGCCTCCCTTCCTGCTCTTCAATTCGATGAGTAAATGATTGAAGCTCCCCAACTATCACTTCTTTTACAGCTTTTTTCACTAGGCCCCCAACAAGGTCTGCAAATGCTTCACAACTGGTCAGTTCATTGACTAGTGCTGCTATATTATCAACTGGCTGCTTTTTGGGTGGCATTTTAAATATTCAATGTAATCAAAAAAATTGGTAAGATCTCAGACTTCACTCCTGTAGTTAACGGTGCTGAGTAGTAAATACGATAGAGAAGTCAGCAATATGCCGAAAGACTTAATCGATCACACTCACAGTGCATTGACATTGCATCTCTCGCACAGTAAATGAGGTGTAGATCTAACTTTCATACATATACAGTCCCCAGCATGAAATATTCGGTTCATTAATAAAGTATGATATGCTGAGAAGCTTAAAAGTTATTGTTGACTATAAAACATAACACACAGGTACGATCACGGCGATACATTGCTATTGATTCAAGCATTCAATGCAACACAGGATCAAGACATACATGAAAGTCAGTATCTGGGGCTACAGTTTAATGTTACCTGCAATTTGGGTGTGTTACTTTGTCGGTTGTGAGTTCAAATTATACTTCCATAGCTTGGCAAATGAGATCACATTTCCAAAGGAGCCTTCATTATTGAAGAATACAGTTTGATTCAGTACCAATGTCCAGGTTGAATAGATAAAGGGAAAAAGATAGAGTTTAGCAGCAACTTCTAGCACAGCAGATTCTCACACTATCACTTTTCTGTTGACATTTTATATTGAGGATCTTTATGGGAAAAAAATACATTGGAATCATCTGCAAAAAGTAAAAAAGGTAACAGTTTAGATGAATACTGGAAGTCATTAATGTACAGTATAAACAAGAGGGGTCTTAAAAGTGATCCCTGTGGGATACCACATGTTATACTATGTAATTCCGAATCCACACCATTTAAAGAAACAAACTGTTTCCTCTCTGTCAAATAACTTCTTAACCAGTGAAGGGCTGTGCTTCTCATTCCATAATATTCCAGTTTACTCAACAGAATATTATGATCTACAGTATCAAATACCTTAGAGTAGTCCAGAAAGATTCCAATCGTGTGGGTATGGTTATCAAGGGAATTCGCAATTTTATTAGCAAAATGCAAAACAGCATGGCTTGGGGTATGGTTTTCTCAGAAACCGAATTGGAATTGAGAGAACACATTACTCTCATTCAAAAACTTTACAGTTGTTACGTATACTAGCTTTTCTAAAAGCTTAGAAAAGGTTGTTAATAGAGAAATTGGACGATAATTTGTTAGTAATTTTGCATTCCCTTTTTTAGATACAGGCACTACTTTAGCAATTTTCATACTCAAAGGCACAGTCCCATTTAACAAAGACAAGTTAAAGATGTGAGCAAGAGGTTTCAATATGCCATCAACAACATCCTTTATTAAACCATTTCCAATACTATCACACCCTGGGCTTTCCCTTTCTTTAAGGCATCCATTAAATCAAGAAGTTCCTTCTCTTTTATGGGCGAGAGGAAAATACTTTGTTCATTTGGTGACTTAAGATAATGATGAAATTGTTGCTGAAAGTCTGGTATTTCCCTTAAGAAATTAGGGCCAATATTACAAAAATAAGTATTAAATTTCTCCGCAATAATCTTTCGATCATTGATCAAGTTGCCATCAACCTCCAACTCATTTATATTGGATACTTTTTGCTTTCCTTTGAATAAACTATTAATGACCTTCCATGTTGCCTTAATGTCATTACACGCAACCTTCAATCGATTAGGATAATATTCCTGTTTAGCAGTGCGTAAAAGTGAAGTGAGGATATTTTTATAACTGGAATATTTTTTTCGTGAATTTTCACATTTACTAACTTTATATTTGCGAAAAAGTCTATTTTTCTTATTAATTGATCTCAGTAAAGAATGCGTAATCCATGGCATTTTAGCCCATTTCTTATGACTAAAAAGTATTAAATGAACTATCTACATCATGATCTGCGTGGACATCATCCCATGTAGTTGTCATTAAAGCCTTCTTTAACTTGGCAATGTTTTCAGGGCTATTTAACCAAGACCGTTTATTTGTATTATCAATAAATGGGCGCCTAAGCAAAGCCATTCTGCAATATACAGGAAAATGATCTGAAAGATCAGAAATGACTATATCAGATTCCGGTAAAGGATGAACATTGCAGAAAATTTTATCTATAAGGGTAGCAGACGTATTTGTTATTCTTGTTGGTTTAGTAATCAGTGGAACAAAGGAAGATGAAATAAACATATTCACAATTTCATTAGCCTTATCATCTGAATCGCAGTTAAGCAAATTAATATTAAAATCACCCATTAAAAACACACATTTATTGTTCAGTAAATTGTTAGTAATTATTGTCTGCATCTGTTCGGAAAATGACTTCAGATTATTATGAGGAGGCCTATAAATAATTCATATAAAAAAATTTTTTCCTGCCTGGAAGTAATAGCTCAACAAATAAAGTTTCTAAACTCTCATTCATAAAAGTGATATCTGAACAAATGTTAAAATGAAATCTAGATGGAACATAGACAGCCAAACCACCACCTCTTTTCTTATCCCTGTTATTAGTAACTAAACGAAAACCTGAAATATTATACAGACGTGTGAGTGTGTCTGGAGAAAACCAGGTCTCAGTGATACCTATAACAGGGGATGTATTAAGTTGATTGACAAAGACACTGAAGAGATCAAAATTTCTGCACATGCTACGCACATTCATGTGGATAAGAGTAAGTGCCTGATTTTCAGGTCCACCCTGGATACTAGTAAAACACCCATTTTCAGCAAAATACTTGCAGTTTGAAGATACCTCATTATGCTCATTATCAAAATGCAAGAAAGTGTTTGTATTTGACTCAATAAATTCACTTATGTTTTTTTCATTTTCAACCATTATATTGATAGGAATAATGTTCAAAGTAATGTGCGACCATGCAGACAGCAAAACGTGATACACATTTCAAAATAATTCTCTTCCTCATACAAGGTAAAAAATTTACAACAGTTGACGTGCTTACAAAGATGGGAAAAAAGAAAGGAAAGGGAAGAAAAGATACAGCATAACATACAAAATATAGCATAGAAAATATAAAAATACTACCTATACATCTATTCTGAGGTGAGAAAAATAAATGAAAACAAATGGTAAAAGAATTAGAATTATCTCCAAATGACCTAATATAAGGTAACCCTACTCCACTGATAGAAAGGAGCTGCACTACTTTAGATTGACAATGTCTCTATTGTTAGTTATAATCTTTTTCTTGAGGCCACCAGCTGAATCCTTTAGCCCCGCGTAGATGCGTCCATCCACGGCCCACACCTTCTCCACCTTCCCTGCGTGTCGGGCCGCATGATAGTTTTGTATTCGCTGTGGCAGGTCTTCGTTGATATAAATCGACGATCCTTTCAAAGAAGGGCTCCCACGGACGAACTTGAACTTTGCATTTTGAGAACGTAACGCATGAAGAGTTAAAGGGCTCTTGTAGAAAAATAGATGCTCTCGAAGGATTTGCTCTTCTGGAGCTTATGCAGTAAAGATGCATATTAGCAGTCATGGATTGCTTTAATATGCACATGCATTGCTACATTTAAAAGCTGATAATGCAGGTGCTTATGCTTGTGAGGCTCCTTTACACTAGTTGATAGAAAATGCAATACAGAGTACATGTATAAGGGTAAACATTACGTTATTTTGCTTGACGTCTATAATGATTTGAAGATGACTATCAGGCTCAGTAGAAGAATTGATTTGTGAATATGTTTAATATAAATTTTATTATACAAACTGAATGTAACATTAGTTTTATACAAAAGGCTTAAAAGTTACACATAAGTACAACATAACAAGAAATTTAGGGAAAAGTAGCATGCATGTACGACTGGCGAATGGAATTTAGAAAGAAAAAAAAGAGAGATGGATAGAAGATGGAAAGAAAGATGAGAGGTTTGTTTGTTGGTATGTATGAATGTCAATATTTCATTCAAATATTGTTTGAATTGTACTTTATGAGGAGCATGCACAGTAGTGAACAATCATGTACATTTAATCATTGCCGGTATGAATTTCAACTGTAAATTTGTTCTTTTCCCCATATTTATTCCCTAGTTTGATCCAGCTGCAATTGTCGATATTGACTTCAGCAAGCCAAAGCGTTCCAAAGCTGAACATCCAGAGTCAACACCATCTCGAACCCCTGAACGCCGCAATAAAGTACCCAACCACCAACAAATGAGGAACAGGAGGCATTTTTTCAATACTTGTTGACAGTGGAATGAAAAGTGTTGTTTTAGCAACGCATGATGTTCATCACCAACAATTTTTACTTTCTGCATTGCCAGCAAATGCAAATCCATCTTTGCCTCTTACAGTGCCTGAAAGCCTGTTCAGAGAAGACTACAGAGACCTCTCCAGTACTGAACTTTTGCAGGAAGCCGAGAAAAACTTCAGCAAAATATCCGTCACAAAAAGCCAAGCAGAATTCTTAGAAAAGGCAACTTTCCTTCAAGCTGACAGTATTATCTGGCACACCCATCGTCAAGGAAGACTCACAGCATCAAAGGTGCATGATGTATGTCGCACAAGTGTAGATACGCCATCATCCTCATTACTTAAATCAATATGCACAAACCAGTTCAACAGGGGGCTAACAAGTGTTCCCTCCCTCCAATGGGGAATAGAGCATGAACAAGTAACAGTTGAAATGTTTGAAAATGTCTCTGGACCAAGTCACAACAATATGACAGTGAAAAAATGTGGGATGACGATCAATCCAAAGTTCCCTTACCTTGCAGCAAGTCCAGACAGACTCATAGAATGCAACTGTTGCGGAAAAGGAGTCCTTGAAATTAAATATCCATACTCTTTGCGAGACAAAGACATTTCTGTATTACTGAACACCTATACAGATGACAACACTTTGAAGAAAGAGTCCCCATACTTTTCCCAAGTGCAATTACAAATTAATTTACTTGCTGTAGACTACTGCTATTTAGAAGTTTGGACACCAAAAAGTGCAGTTATCTGTAAACTACTAAAGAGCAGTGATTGGTTTAAGGTTACAGAGCCAAAACTGCCAAAGTTTTTCAAGAAGTTCATTATGCCAATGATAATGATTGGAAAACCCGAACCTGCCAGACGTTCACTACACTACCGTTAATCGCCTGAACTGTAAAAAAAAAGAAAATAAACTTTGTGAAGACTCAGAAAGAGCACTTATGTTAACATTAAAGTGCAGGTCCACCCCAACAAAAAGTTGATTTGAATAAAAAAAGAAAAATCAAACAAAAATAATGCTTAAAATTTCATCAAAATCTGATGTAAAATAAGAAAATTATAACATTTTAAAATTTTGCTTACCGGGGTAATTTTACAAAAAAACAGTCATATGCACATCCTGATCTGTATGCAAATGAGGGGATCGTTGAAGTCATCCATTCACTATTTCTTTTGTATTATATTATATGAAATATGAAAAATCTTCATGACGAAACCCTCTCGGTTAAACTTTGAGTCATTGCCTTTGAAAGAGGGGAGAGTTCTAACGCGAAGAAGCTTATCAAAGAAAGTAAACACAAGTAGCCCCTTGTGGACAACAGTTAATCGCATCAATGAAACCCATTTAATAGGTTGGATAGTCTTGTACTCAGACATTTGTTGGCGCAATTGATAGTCGTTCATCTCTCTGCCCCTCTCTCTTTGCTCCTGCCTGTATCACTTTGTCATGGTCATCTCTCTACATTGTAGGTCTAAGTTAACCCAGGGAGCTCCCGCCCGCTCACAAACGGGAGCTCCCTGGGTTAGATCTAAGTCTATAAGTTACGTATTGGGTCTCAAGTCCAAGTCAAATCAATTTGGAAAGACAACTTGGTACCAGCGCGAAAAGTGTGGACTATATAAAATACACATTTTAGTGTTTTGATTACATAAATGCAATGGAGAGATGTAAAAAAGTTTATCTCTCAAAAAATGTACACCGCAGACACAATCACCGGGCTTAGGGCCCGGGGGGGCCACTTACATTGGCGAGTGGATACCATGCGCGACCAAAAAAACACGTAAAAAGGATGTCTTTTTCACGATAGGGCACGTTACGTACGTAACGTGATAAGGGTGTCAAAAACACGAAAATAATGAAAAAAGGGTATCTATTTCGCTAGGAAAATTACGTGTTTAGGGTCGAATTTGCGGGGATGATAAAACAAAATTAAAATGTTTTAAAAAGGATGTCCTTTTTGCCCCAAAACTTCGTGTTTAGAGTCCGATTTGCGCGAGGTGTAGAAGGTGGGGTCATATACTAAACCAAATAAGGTTAAGCCGACGACCGAAGGACCCTAACAATAAAACATTCCTGTACTTGTTTAGGGGTTCATTTCAGGGAATATTTGCCAAGAGTATCGTTTTGTTTCCAATACTTGTTAAGGGTAGGGTTTCAAACGCCAATACTTGTTAAGGGGTGCATTTTCAGAAGATGGAAATTACGTGTTTAGGGTGCTTTTCGAGACCCCATGGTCGCGCATGGTATCCACTCGTGAATGGAAGTGGCCCCCCCGGGGCTTAGGGTCGTAACGTTGCCGGTTGATGGCCGATAACCACGCTGCTCGCTTCCCTGGGAATTTGCTGGCTCTCGGTATTCTATAAAATCCAACTTTCTTGTCATTAACACAGACTCCCCATCTATTTGTGCAGCCATGGGCAACACAACTCTTCACCCTCTTTGAAATCCTCATTGAAACGGATGAATCTAGCACAAATATCTCGCCGTCCCCGAGAAGCTAAATATAGCTGCTGCTGATGTGTAACGTATTAAATTTGTGTAGTAGCGCGCGCTTGCGCTGCGCTGCAAATATGTTGTTTTTGCCCCGCAGCAAATGAGTCATGGGTTAGTGACGTCATTGGAACCTCGTCTATTCATTCTTTGTAAATATTGTACATATTGATTTTTTTTGTTCCAGGGCCCTCAAGGATGTTGTTTATACAATCATTGATTCAATTACAGTGCGTATAAAAAGGGACAGATTTGAAAAGTCTATTACAGTTTTGTTTCAAATTATGATGTCTATATTTTGGTGTATGATGATCGGACTTCTTGCTAATTAGCAGACTTATTCTCAACCTCTTAATTATCTGTGCCATAATTTTTAAATTGTGCGTTCATAGTGTATTTTCAAATCTATTTATTTGCTAGAATTGTTCTGTTCTTGTTTCTTTTTGAAAGGTTCTCTTTTAGCTTTAGTATAGGAGACTATGTTCTCCAGCTAGATTTGCTTGCCAAAATGGATTTTAATAGCTAACTTTGTTAATTCAAGGGTGCTGATTCCAAAAATGTAGGATGCCATTTTTTTAGCACGCCTTCTGCCGCCATTTTAAAATTCAAAATGGCCGCCGTTTTGAAATGCATTTTCTCCTTTATCTCGATTTCTGAGCTATATAAACGATTAAAATTGGTAGCAAAACCCATGTTTGTGATACATAGATTTAATTCATGTCGTAACTTTAATTGCAACTCATCAACTTAGGCCGCCATCTAGAATTTCAAGATGGCCGCCATCTTAAAATAGATTTTGTCCTTTATCTTGAGCTTTATAGAGCCATGATTTCCTTTAAAATGGTGTAAGTGCCCCTGATTGTGTACCAAATATTCAATAAGGTCACAAATTATCTTCCAGCTCATCAATACTGGAAGCCATCTTGAATTTCAACAAGGCCGCCACCTTAAATTCCAATATGGCCGCCATCTTGGAATAGATTTTGTCCGCTATCATGAGCTTTCGAGCCATGATTTCCTTTAATTTTTTCCTGGGGGGCAACCATAATATCTACCATAAAATCCTGCCACAACTACATTATGATTAAACGACTAACCATTTCTTGTTCAATAGATGTGAAATGAGTGAAACTTAATAAGTGATCAAAGCAATACATTGTACATGTGAATTAAGAGTGCTTTGATAGGATTATCATTATCATCAGCCAAATAAAGTGATTGAAGAAGTCAAAGAGAATACCATGCACTCTTAATTCACTATTAGATATTGTCATCTATTGTAATTTTATATTCTAACTAACCTTTTTTCTGGACTTGATTGACAACTATTGTTTTATTCAAGTGTGCTTGGAGAGTGCTCTGGTTCCCGATGATAGATTCTTAGGCCTACTAAAAGTCTTCATCATGTTCATGTGTCTCTTTGTAATCCACTGTGTTTTAGCAGTCGTTACATTTACACAGGGCTGTGCATGGTAAGCCATTCTTTCGGCAGGAACAATTACCCTGGCAATTGCCTCTACATCCACATTTCACAAGTTCAATTACAGCTTCAGGTGCAGATAGTTCAAGGCATTTCTTTGCAGAGAATGTTCCATCTGCTGATCTTTTCCATCAATTTTCACTTAGAGGAGGTATTTCAGAAAGTGGCTCTTTGTAGCTTTTTCCGATAAGTGATATAACATGTGCTCGCTGAATGTGCGGTTTGAGTGTTCCAAGTGTTGGTGGCAGTTTTTCTGCTTCAATATTCTTGCTCTTGAAAACGTCCAGGTCTTTGACTGTCTTGAAAGTACTGGTTTGGGCGAACACTGTGCACACAAAGTCTTCAATGATAGATGTCATACTGTCCAAGTCGAAATCATGTCTGCCTAATTTCTGGAAAACAGCGATTGCATCAGAATCTGTGGCAAGATTGAGATAGTTCTTTATCTATCTACTCTTAGATATGCCAGCAAACTTCCCTCCCCAATCAGCACCACTGAAGGCATGGAGACCAAGCAGACCCTTGCTTTTCTCTTGTCAAATTGCTGCACATCTTTCTCGTCTTTCAATTGTTCTCTTTGCCTTCCCTTTACCAGTGATGAAATGAAGCTTGCCTCTAATGTTGTTGCAATAGTGCATATCCATCAAATAGATGTAGACATCTTTATCAGGAGAATAGACGTCTATATCTCTGATGTCTCCAGTACACATTGATGTATCGAGTACATGCAGAGGTATCAATGTGTCTGCCTCTTCATGGGAGTGCATGCCAATACTGGAATCAAAGACGCCTTGTTTGTAGCATATGTTGAGGTTCCATAGGCAGTAACTATGCTCTTTTGGATGACGTCACGGCTTTAAACAGGGAGGACGTGTAATTTTGGGAGCTCTCGACCCCACCGCTTTTTTACTTATTTTGGAGGGACTCTTTTGTTTTGGTAAGCTCAAACATAGAATTATTTTGCTATTAGTGAATAACTGAACACATTACTTTAGCCTTTAGTACCACTTCTAATGGAAAAGTCTTATTTCTTAAGGAGTGCAACAATGTCGTCCGAGACCGAGGGCCAACGCACCAAACAATCTACACCGTCTACGGCACAAACCGGAACACCAACGCCGGAGGGCACGGGTGAACCGGAGAGTGCATTCACGCTCGCAGATGTCATGCGCTCTATACGGGAATCTGAAGTTAGAGTTTGTGCAAAGTTAGACGGATTACAACACAATTTGGATCAGATCAAGACGAAAGTGGATGACTTAGAAGCAGCAGTTGATTTTAATGCATCGAAGGTCAACATCATCGAGAAAGAGAAGCTTCCTCAGATTGAAAGCGACCTAAGAAAGGAGGTTGATCAACTTCGTACAAAGCTCATCGAATCAGAGATATACCAGAGGAAGAATAATCTTTTATTCTACGGGGTCAAAATGGAGCAAGGAGAAAATGTCTATGTCGTGATTCGCCATGTTTTTACCCTACTTGGTCTAAGCAAAGAGGAAGCGGGGGCCATTTGCCTTATCAACGTGCACAGGTTACCTCAACGTCACTCACAAGAGGGTGTCCCCCATCCTATCATAGCCAAGTTTGTCTATATGTCACAACGTAATCGAGTCTTAGCTGCGTTTGAAGAGCGAGCTTACAAGAAGAGAGTCGCCACAGATGTTTCGACTGGAAACACCACAGGAGGAGTCGAATGGAGATACCCACCTGTTACACAAGAAACATCTAGGCTTACAGTGAGAACAGACTTGCCTCCAGCATTGAAGGCAACACGCAGTGAGTTGGCCAAAGTTGCATATAAATTGAGAAAAGAAAAGAAGCTGTCTACAAAAATAACGGTTGTTGGAGCTAAAGTGGTCCTCTTCTACAGAGAAAAAGGTACCCAGAAATGGGAAATACATAAAGATTAGCGGTCCTGCATTCACGGTCTTCATTTCGGTTACAATTACAGAGAACAAAATTCAAGTTCATTTACTTAATTGAACACAAAGTGCCTCTGACATTGGAAATGAACACACAACTTTTTATCAGTTGTTTTGATACTGATACTGTAATGACTAGTTTTTCCCTGCCACATTACGGTTTCTCCCTCCAGTAATATTCATTAATTTTGTAAATATGTTAAAGGGTGGGTTTGTTGGCTCCTTTAAGGTTTCATGTCTTTGACATGTTCCTCATGTTAAGCATTCGATTAGTCAGGCGTGTCTTAATTTTTTCACATTTATTAATGTATTTGTTTGTGTACAAGTGTTACACATTTAAAATTTCTTTGTATACTGTTTTTATGTACATAGTTTGCCTTTGCCAAAGATGTTCTTTTTATAGTTCTCTTGCGTCAGCTGAAAGCAAAACAAATTCCAAGTGTTGGAAAACAAGTACAGTTAAGGCAGTTGCCCAATGGATAATTTTGAAATTTACATTAGCATTTGTAACGATACTTAGGAATGGTGTTCGCGGTTACACTTCGTAATTCCGAAGCTTCGTAATTCCGAAGGTTCTTTATTCCGAAGGTTCGTAATTCCGAAACACGTAAATTGCCTATACCTCGATGTTCGTTAATCCGAAAACGAAAAAGGGTTCGTTAATCCGAACATTTGTGGCGTAATTCCGACGATTCGTTATTCCGAAGGTTCGATAATCCGAAAACGAAATAAGGTTCGTTGTTCCGAAGGTTCGTTAATCCGAAAACAAAAAAAGGTTCGTTATTCCGAAGGTTCGTTGATCCGAAAACGAAATAAGGTTCGTTTTTCCGAAGGTTCGTTAATCCGAAAACGAAATAAGGTTCGTTAATCCGAAAACAAAATAAGGTTCGTTAATCCGAAAACAAAATAAGGTTCGTTAATCCGAAAATTAAATAAGGTTCGTATTTCTGAAAATGAAAATAATTCATTTTGGTAACACAAACGATGTTAATCCGAAAAATTAAAACCGGGAAAGCAGAGGAAGAGGCAAAGGGAGGGGGCGGGGGACACTGTTGCCGTTCAATTATCATATGAGGATGGGAAGGCAAGGGCGGCCGAACGAATTTTCGTTGGGGGTAAAGCCAAAAAATGAAACTCATACGTCAAAATGGGCACTTTGGTGATATTTTCACCTTAAGACTATCATCTGCTTGAAGTCATTGTGTGTTTGATAGTGATTAAGTAGAGAAAAACTTTTTCGAAGTGACTTCTTATTATGGCAAAATGTATATTTAGGCTTTATTTTTCGGGAGAGATTATAATGAGCAAGCGGCTTGGTAAAACAAATTCAAAGGTGAAGTTGTATAACGTTTTTGTGGTCAAATATTCTTTAAATGGCATTATTGCGAGGTGTTGCGAGCGTGAATCACAAGCTAAAACTTTAGGTTATTTCAATAAAAAATGAAAATTAGTTTTTAAAAATCCGAGCAGATTTCTGCTGTCATTAAAAAGATGTGCATCTAACTAAAGAATTAACACGAGCGCAAAACGCGAGCTTAAACATACTGACCAGAAAAGGAACCTGTTAAAGAAAGCATTTAGTGACCTCTTTAGGATGCATATTTCACCAATCGAATGAGAGTGCGAAGCGCAAGCTGAAATTTTTCAAAATTCCAGCCTGAAAACTTAACTTAACTTGTATACTTTAAAAAGAGTGTTTTGTTTCGAAAAAACATGAAAAACGGCATATTTATTTTTGAAAAAGGTACTTTCCCATTTTGGAAAATATTAATTCCCCAGTTTTTTATTTCATTTTGATGCCCCCTGCCTCCCTCCCGGCGGATCCAACTTTCGTCAAATAGAGGGGGGGGGGGGGCAATTTTTTTTAGCCATATTTTCCTTGATCGGCAGTTTAAAGTTGATTTTTTTTGTTTCTTTGAAAGGGTAGTCCTAACAGTCAATAATTAGCTTTATCCTTATAAAATAAAGTAAATATGTAATAACATGATAAACCCTTTTAAATAATGCGAGCGCGAGCTATATATTTTTGTTAATATGATGGGCAAAATGTTTGTGATCTTCAAAGCGAGATGCCTATGTAACTAAATTTAGATAATAACTGCTAGCAAGAAGCGCGAACAGAATTTTTAAATATATAAGCTCTGACCTGATCTAAAGGGGACATTTTAAGAACTTTTTGCAGTTAGCCATGAAGACGATGCGTGTTTTAACCAATGGCGGCGGAACGTATTATTATTTTTTTTTTTGGGGGGGGGGCAAAGCAAAAAAGGGGGGCCAATAGGGGCAATTTGGTGCAAACGGATATTTTCACCATTAGATTATCATCTGTGTAAAGAGGTTGTGTGTTTTGTAGTAACTAAATTGAGCACAATTTTTTAAGTAATCACTAAAGTTATATATTTACGTTTCATTTCTGCGAGCGTAGAGAGCAAGCGGTTTTGGGGAAAAGTCAAATCTGAAGATGTTAAATTCACCTTTTTGGTCAATTACTGTTAAAAGGGATGTTGCGAGCGAATCACGTGCTCACACTTTTGGAAATTTCATGTTGGCCTAGAATGATAATATTGATATAGATATCATTTGCCCAGGGAAGCCACTTCAGTTCTGAAAACTATTCTCCCAGCTATTATTTTTTTTTTACAAGAATTCTTAGAACACGTAGAATGTCCAGTTTTCAGGTTGGAAAATCGGAAAAATTTGGCTCACGTTTCTCGCTCGCATCAAGTATTGTTTATTGAGGAACTCATCCTATTCCTGGTTACAAAAAAAGAAGTATGAAATGTCCAGTTTTCAGGTTGGAATATCACAAATTTTAAGCTTGCGGTTCGCGCTCTCATTATTTAGTTCGTGAGATATCTATATTCTATTCATGAGTCACTAAATGCAGTCCTTAAAAGATTACTTTCTGAAGCCTGTTGCATAAAACTTTTTACCTGAGAAAACATCTTTAATTAAACCATTTGCTTATAGGCAGCAATTGCTCAGATAAAATCGAAATTAGCCTATGCTTGATCAGGGCGCCATTCTTAATGAAATACATGCTTTGGCCCCAACACACGCATGTATCATCGATCGTTATTACTATCATTGCATAATATCTTGTAATCTTGTAATGACAATATCGTTTGTGTTACCAAAATGAATTATTTTCATTTTCGGAAATACGAACCTTATTTAATTTTCGGATTAACGAACCTTATTTCGTTTTCGGATTAACGAACCTTATTCCGTTTTCGGATTAACGAACCTTCGGAATTACGAACCTTATTTCGTTTTCGGATTAACGAACCTTCGGAATTACGAACCTTATTTCGTTTTCGGATTAACGAACCTTCGGAATTACGAACCTTATTTCGTTTTCGGATTAACGAACCTTCGGAATTACGAACCTTCGGAAATACGAACCTTCGGAATAACCGAACCTTCGGAATTACGAAGCTTCGGAATTACGAATGTATGCGGGTGTTCGCAACAGTGGAAAGTTATATTTAGGCTTCTTTATGTTACAGGTGCAAGCCAAAGCAATACATCTGACACCTGTCGTAAGTACATGTAGGTTGCACGGTAGTATGTTTGTGGATTGGTACATGTACATGTATATCAAAGTTACAGAAATGATACCTTGCTATGGGTTGTGAAACGAGCATTAACTTTTTGTCTCTGAATGTCAGAGGTCTAAGATCAGGGTTTCGGAGGCAAAAGGTATTTAGTTGGTTACGAGAAAAAGAAATAGACATTGCTCTCCTACAAGAAACATATAGTTCAGAAGACGTAGAAAGTAGTTGGTCTTCAGAATGGGGCAGTGATGTACTCTTTTGTCACGGATCTCCTCATAGTAGTGGGGTCATGATACTTATCAATTCAAAACTAGATTATAAAATCATTTCCAAACATGTTTCAGATAATGGTAGATATTTGATTTTAAGAATTATAATAGACGGCAATGAATTTATAATTTGTAACGTTTATGCACCAACAGCTGATAAGAAACATGAACAAAAAATATTTTTTGATCATTTATTATGTACCTTGAATTCTTTTGATGACATTACGACCACTCCTCTTTTAATTGGGGGCGATTTTAACGTGATTTTAAACGTGAATGTTGACAGACAAGGTGGTCATCCAACTACCTCGCAAGCAGTAATCAGTCAACTTAAAAAATTACAGAGTGATTTAGATGTCATTGATATATGGCGTGTACGTAACCCTATCACGCGTAAATATACTTGGAAACAATTACGGCCTCTAATCCAAAGTAGATTAGATATTTGGTTTGTCTCCGAGACCCTGCAGGATTATATTAGTAAGGTAGATATGATACCCGGAGTGGGTTCTGATCATTTGGCTATTATTTTAGAATTTAAGGTACAAGAAGAAACAAGATGTAATGCTATGAATTGGAAATTTAATAATACCCTATGCGACGATGAAGTGTTCTGTTCTGAAATGACGAAAAATTTAGATCTGTGGATTAAAGATATTTCACAATTTGATGATATGAGAATAGGTTGGGAATTTCTCAAGTATAATATTCGCCTATTTTCGCGTAAATACAGTATTGAAAAGGCACGGAAAAGGAAAGAAAGGCGAAGAGAACTGAAAAACAGGCTAAAAAGGTTGCAGTTTCTGTTGGATTCCGAGGGTGAAAAGCATGTTGAGGAATATAAAAAGATTGAAAGCGAATATGAGTCTTATTTAGATTATATAACACAAGGTATCATATTAAGGTCTAAAGCAAATTGGATGGAATTTGGGGAGAAAAATACTAAATTTTTTCTTAATTTAGAAAAAGGCCACAAAAATAAATCATCAATTTTTAAGCTGAAGCAAGGTGATTCCATACTTACAGATATGAAAAATATTAATTCTGAAATAAAATCATTTTATACACAATTATATAAAAAGCCTAATGTCGACTCGAGGCAAAACTCCTTATTCTTAGGACAAGAAAATATTCCAAAGTTACCCTCGGACGCCAAGAGTAAATGTGACTTGCCGTTAACGTTAGAGGAATGTACATCATCCCTATTACTTATGGCAAAAAACAAGTCACCGGGAAACGACGGTTTAACGGTTGAGTTCTATCGCAAATTCTGGGGTAAAATTGGACAGCTTTTGGTAGATAATCTTAACTACAGTTTTCAACAAGGTCAACTTTCTAGTTCACAAAGACAAGGTTTAATTACACTCATATCAAAGAAAGGTAAAGACAAAATGTTAATCGAAAATTACCGACCCATTACTCTAGTGAATGTTGATTTGAAAATTGGCTCTAAAGCACTTGCAGAAAGATTAAAGAAAGTTCTACCGGATTTGATTCACCCTGATCAGGTAGCATTTATAAAGGACAGATTTATTGGAGAAGCTGTCAGGACAGTTAAAGATGCTCTTTTCTTTTCCGAATTGAAAAATATCCCCGGAATATTATTAAGTTTGGACTTCCAAAAGGCGTTCGATTCACTAGATCATACTTTTTTGTTGAATGTCCTCCGATCATTCAATTTTGGAGAAGGATTTTGTAATTTTATTAAAGTTTTATATACCAATTTAGAAAGTGCGGTAATGAATCGGGGTCTGTCATCGGGTTATTTTCCCGTTGAAAGAGGTGTTAGACAGGGGGACCCATTGAGTCCTTATCTGTTTGTTTTAGCTATAGAAACATTTGCTATAAATATTCGTGAAAATAAGACAATACATGGTTTAAAAATATCTGACAATTTAGAATTGAAATTGTCGATGTACGCGGACGACATAACGGTTTTCCTTTCAGACAATATTTCATTTAGACATCTTTTGAATACACTTCAGAATTTCCGAAAGGAATCATCACTCTCTATCAATATTTTCAAAACAAAGGCAATGTGGATAGGAGCCTGTAAAGATAATCAACATTCACTAGAGAATATTCAGTTTGAGAAGTCTTTGACAATTCTTGGAGTAGATATATCACATTCACCCAATGTTTTTTCTTTACAATTGCAAAGAACACTTGATAAAATTAGAGTACAATTGAATTTATGGAAAGCTCGTCATTTATCCTTAATAGGCAAAATACAAATTGTCAAAACCTTTGCTTTTTCGCAATTACTTTACCTTGCAAGTCTGTCAAAAATCCCAGATTATTATATAAAAGAAGTTAATAAGTTAGTTTTTGGGTTCAATTGGAACGGCCCTGACAGGATCAAAAGGGAGATACTTGTTAAGCAGTATGAAGATGGGGGGCTCAAAATGATTTGTTTAAAATCTCTTTTACAAGTGCAAAAAGTCAAGTGGATACAGAGAGTTTTTACATCCAATTCTAAGGGATGGAAGATTATTTTGTTGACATTGCTTCAAAATGTAGGTGGTGACTTTATATTTCATTGTAATTATGATCTTAATATTTTAAACTTGACAATTCCTGAATGGTATAAAGATGTCATGATTAGTTGGAGCACAGTATTTCAGAAAAACATTAAAATATGTGATCAAATACTATGGAATAACAGATGTATATTACAAAATGGAAAATCTTTTTATAAGCCAGAGATAAAAAACAAAGGTTTTGTTAAGGTGTCACATATGTTGGATGAGTATGGCAGACCATTAAGATGGAAAGATGCCAAAAATAAAGGCTTAACATTTGTTGAATACTTTCTGCTTCTCGACTGTTACAAGTTTATGCCATCAAAATGGAAATTATTTTTTCTATCTCAAAATTTTCATCCCATTCTTGACAACATTTCATCGATTCCAACTTTAACTATTGATGACATCACTAGAGAAGTAACAGGTGTACCAAAGTATATATTTTACACATTTTTTATGAAGGAAAATAACCCATCAATTTCAAATATATTTACACGTTTAAAAGACACCTATGGGTTTCAACAAGAAGAAGTAAGAGAACTTTTAAAACTACCTCTACGTACTACTATAGATACGAGACTTCGAGCTTTACAATTCAAGATTCTTAATAATTTGATTCCTACCAAGGTTTGGTTATTCCGTATTAAAAAGGTAACGGATACACTTTGTACATTTTGTAAAGTATCACCAGAAACTCTAGTGCATCTTTTTTATTCTTGCCATGTTGTTAACCAATTTTGGAATAATGTTGGTACACTCTTTGCTTCACTAGATCTTCCTGATTTCCTCTTAGAAAGTTATGTTCTTTTTGGTATCTGTAAGCCCCAAATTCCCAGAAATATATTTATATTGAACTTTCTGCTCCTGTCAGGTAAACAATATATTTTTAGATGCCGATGTGACGAAACAAAACCTACTCTCTCCCATTTTTGTAACTTTCTTTTATCATTTGAAACTGTTGAACATACCTTTGCACAAAGGAAATGCAAATTAGAAAAACATGATGGCAAGTGGGCTATCATTCTGAATACTTTAAAGAGGCGATAAAGCAGAAGGCTATTTTGTTTTGTTATGTTTATTTTTTTTATAGGCCAAGTGCCTGAATTTTTTTTGTTGTTATTGTTGTAAACAAACATATTTTTTCTTATTTTATACTATGTTGTATGTTAGACATGTTATTGTATATGCCAACGTCATCTGAACTTTAATATGTGATCCATTATACCATGAATGTTTTGTTATGTATATTTTGATGAAAAGGATCAATAAAACTTGAATTACAAAAAAAAAAGTAACTATGCTCTTGCTACTGTCTGAATAGTCATGTAGAAGAGCTTTTCTTGGGTACTCTGTCAGCTTTGCTTTCGTTTCATTGTGGGACAGCAGAGTCTTTGGTGGAACTAGTTTGACGTTGGTGGAATCTTTGATGTCAAATTTTACTGGATTGATGCCAGCAGAGATCTCATTCTACGTGTTTGGGCCTTCAATGAGTTGTTTATGTATCTGTCATGATTTTCCAGATGCTGCGAATGAAGGCTGTAGCAAATTCTAAGCAAGTATGCATTCCCTTATGGAACAAACACAGTGTTACCACAGTGTGTAACACAGGGTGTACCACAGTGTGTACCACAGTGTGTACCACAGTGTGTAACACAGTGTGTACCACAGTGTGTTCACAGCGTGTACCACATGTGTTTAATATATTATTTTGGGACGTGTGGTAACACTGTGTTTACAACACTGTGTAACACAGTGTTGCCACACAGTCGCCACATAGTCCGAAACACATATTAAACACACTGTGTACCACACGTTTATAACCACATAGTCCTCTACACTGTGGCATTCACCACATAGTCCACCACACTATGACATACACCACATAGTCCACCACACTATGACATCAACCACATAGTCCACCACACTATGACATATACCACAGAGTCCACCACACTATGACATATACCACAGAGTCCACCACACTATGACATGCACCACATAGTCCACCACACTATGACATACACCACATAGTCCACCACACTATGACATATACCACATAGTCCACCACACTATGACATATACCACATAGTCCACCACACTATGACATACACCACAGAGTCCACCACACTATGACATATACCACAGAGTCCACCCCACTATGACATATACCACAGAGTCCACCACACTATGACATACACCACATACTCCCCCACACTATGACATACACCACATAGTCCCCCACACTATGGTGCTCATCTTACTGTGATGTCTACCACACAGTCCACCACACGGACATTGACTACACAATCCACTAAACTGTGGTATGCATGTGCCACTAGCTCATTTACCACATGCAGTCCATTACATACCCATGCAGCACATACCATGTAGACCACTGCAACACAGGCCAACTGGAACGAAGCACAGTGTCCCGCAATCTTGACCACAAAAGTATACCATCATTGCCAATTAGTGCTGATCTCAATAGGAGTGGAAGCTAATAATAGTGTCACCAATTCAAATCAAATTTTAGAATATATCTTTCATCATTTTGCATACCCAGTTGTAAAAAAAGAAAAAAAAAATCAACACTAAAAATTTCCATCCTCCTGATCACAACATAATTGATTTGAGAATTTGTCTGTTGTCACTGGCTGTAGGTACTTGGGTGGTTGTATCATGGTAGACATTGTGCTTTGGTCCCAATCTGAAGAGTAGGGAGAGCAATCCACAAGACACGAGAAAATATAATTAGAAATAAAAAATGAAAAAATTCATTTCGTTCAGTTTAATAAACAGTAATAAAATAAAAGCAACATGAAAATAACTGGGTCATAAATACCAGCACAGTGTATACAAACATGAATTTTTCTCCTCGATTTTCACAAGTAAACATACGTTGTGGAATGAAATTGTTTGGGGAAAACAAGCCTGGTATGAAATATTTCTTAAATGTAAACATATTAACGGGGTACTCCAGGCTGACATAATACAATTTTAACAAATAAAGTAAAATGAGAAACAAAATACTGAAAATTTCATAAAAATCTGACAAGGATGACAAAGTCATTACATTTTTAACTTTTGCATTACTAGGGCAAAACAGTGCTATGCATGTCTTCATGAATATGCAATGAGCAAGCTGATGATATCCCCACGTAATCTTTTGTATTTTATTTCAAAAAATTATATTTAGTCAAATTTTGTCACCAAATATAATTTAAAAAATTGGATTGACAACTGATTTAGTTTGTAAGAAAATCATTGTGCCAACTTATTTTGTTACAAGGGAGACATGTCGTGTACACATGTAGGAAAATATGAAATGATCATGATTTTATTAAATAAAATAAGAAAAAGGTGGGGACATGACATCATTAGTCAACCTATTGCACATTCATGATGACTTGCATATGACTATTTTCACAAAATATTGCTAAGCTTGAAATTCTATAACTTCACTATTTGCTGTCAGATTTTCAGCGTTTTGCTCGGTGGATTTTACTATATTTATTTTGATATGTACCCCTTTAAGGTATCTAACATTTATGAGTCTATATTCTGACAAATTTATCTTTGAGGTTGTTCTTTCATTCAAATGCAAGTATCTTCATTCGAAACAAGATTTGCAAGGTTACAAGTGATGAAAACACCGAACTAAAATAACCTGTTTAACCTTAAAAGAAAAGGTTACTTGAAAAAAAAAAACAAGTGGAACGCCTCTGACAGTCTCGCCTGCGTCACGCAATTCAATATAGCAACAATGCTGACTTTGAATAAAAACAGTGATACTTGATTACCCTAATGTTCAAGTTTACTTTCAAAGTTATGAAGACATTTCTAAAATTACTCCCAACATAGTCAAAGTTAAATGACATTTGACCTTAATCATTTGACTAAACACTAGTGCAAGACTATCAATGATACTTGATTACCCTTATATCCAAGTTTCATGAACCAGATCCATAATCTTTCAAAGTTATGACATTTAAAAAAATATCTCGAGCATGGTCACAGTTCATTGACCCTAAGTGACCTTTGACCTTAATCATGTGACCTAAAACTCATGCAAGATGATAAGTGAAACTTAAAGCTTGTGTATAGTTTTGGTAAATCCACCAAAATGCACCTATCACTATTCCAATTCATTGCTAGCTAATATGAATGGATATGCCCTATAACAGTTATGTGGAGGATATGAAATGAAAATGTGTTTTACAGGATAAATTTTGCAATTTTACATGGAAATTTAACTTGATCGGGTCACCCGATCAAATTAAAATATCTGTGCGTTTTTGTCTTTCAATTAAATCCTATTCCAAATCATGGAATGGGCTTAAACTTTCAAGATATGTTCTTTGTCTGTAACTTTTGGATATCTCATCACTAAATTTATAAAATAAGCGCTTGAATGCCCATTTTTTAAATTTAAAACAAGCATCGCCGAGAGAGGGCGCTATATATCCAAGATTTGAATATTTGAAATTTTCTCAGAGAAGTGCAGTTGGAAAAATATCTAACGGTCTCTACGCTTCAGTAAGACTGTCATATTAGATGATATTCGATTATCAATCACATTATTGACCCTTTACCAAAGCTATACACAGGCTTTAAATACTCATGTCCAATTTTCCTAAACTAGGTCGATAAAATTCCAAAGTTAAGATGACATCTCAAAAACTTTGGTTAAAGATTTCAATTTTGATAACCAAACATGGTCAAATTTTATTGACCATAAATGATCATTGGCCTTGACAATGTGACCTGAAACTCATTGTCAGTGGTACTTGATTACCCTTATGTTCAAGTTCATGAAATAGGATCATGATGATGACAGTTAAAAAAATTAACAGTTCAGGTTTCAGTGCTGTGACCTTTGACTTTGATCATGTGACCTGACAGGCTGACACTAATGTAAGATTATCAGCAATTTAACTTTTGTACAAGTTTCATAAAATAGGCCCTTATATTTTTAAAGTTATGACATAAAAAAAACTTAGACCCTAAATGAACTTGATCATTCAACCTGGACACTCATGCAAGATGATCAGTGATACTTCGTTACACTTATGTCCAAGTTTCATGAACTAGGTCCATATACTTCCTAACTCCTAAGTTATGACATTTCAAAAACTTAACCTTGGTTAAGATTTCAATGTTGACGACGACGCCGCCGTAGTCGGAAAAGCAACGCCTATACATGTAGTAAAGCAAATCCCTACCATCACAGAGAGTTGTGAAATTTCGAAACAGGAACAAGTAACCAACATTTATTTTTCAAAAATAAGAACACTTTGCATATATTTTGCCTTTTCACACCTATATACAAATATCAGAAAAATATGAACAAGAGCCAAAAAATGTCCACAAATCTCTTGCATGAAGTGCATATACTAGCGTCCATATAGCTGCATATAAGTATTCCTTTGTATTAGTTGGAACTTGGAAACAGTATCAAACGGAAGGCACATGGCAAGAAAATGATTTGTCATAGTATAAATATAAAAATATATCAATCTGAGTTTGATGAATATCACAAGGTGATAAAGCAGGAGTTGGCATGTCATGATAAATTTTGAAAGCACACACTATATAAACCTGAGTTGGCTGTATTAGCAGACATGTCATAATACATGAAAGACATTTTCGTGTAATATATACCCATGATCAGAATAAAATGGGTTTTTTAATGACTCGTATGAGGCAATATTAAGGCTTATTTCCAAACAAAAAAAAAGGTATCACACTTAAACCTGCTTTTCTGCACGTCTTCGAGATGCACGGACATCTTTCAGCTTCTGGCCCATGCGTGCACGTACTTGGCCCGTGGAAGTGCAGGGAAATTGTTGTCATGCTTGTTGTGTGTGCTGAATATAAGAAAATGAAAGGACACAAAAACTGGCTCAAAGTCTCAAACTTTTATCAAAGACTCTACATCATATATAAATATTAATTAAAGCCAAGTCAAGTTCCGTCTGTTTGTGACTGTTGGTTACTCAGCTGCAGTGGAGTATCTAAGAGTCACAAACACAACAAAAAAACATGCATACCCATGAAACAGGATTATAATATTAGGGGCGGATAAGTTAAAGCAAGAAAATCAAGATTTCAGGCTCGGTAATCTTATTTCTATAGTCCTACTTGATTGAAAATATCTTATGAAATGACAAGGAAGTGACTTAAAGGAAATTAAGTTCTTAAACTGGTTGATTGTCTAAGCCTTTGACTCTGTGAATTTCTAATTTTTTTGGTCCGCCGCTCTGGAAGAAATTGTACCGGTGACAGGCAGCATCGTTGTAAAATGTAAAATGACAAGACATTTGTGAAGATCAATCACTTACTTAAAACATTAAAATGTTTTCTATGGTTACGTAGATTCAAATCAAAGTCGGTGTCCTTTTCCTTCGTTTTCTGTTAGTTTGTTTTTGTTTCCACATCAAAAACTTATTTTCACCGTAGATTACCATTGGGAGAGACTGTGCTATTCTAGTACATGTAGTTTCTCTTTCAGGGAGATTCACCCTAACCCTCCGCCTTGAAATTATTGACAAGCTTGGTAATATGAGAAATTACAGAGCATCTTCCTATTTACAGTAATTGTGATATTCTGAATTCATTTGTAGATTCACGCAGAGACAATCATTCTTGGCAAAATACACAAGAAAATGTAAAAGCTATCAAAGGGGAAGTTCACCCTGATGAATAATTGGTTGTAATAAGAAACAAAAAAAAATTGAGAAATATATCAGTGAAGGTTTGATAAATATCATTAAAGAACAGATTTTTTTAGAATATGATTTTATGACATCACAGACGATATGAATTGGCCAAAATGCAATTTTTTCAAAAATTGAAAGTGATTTTTTTATTTTTGCGGTGGATATATCCTCAGACACATCATTTCATAGCCCCTTCTACTAGAATTTACCATAACGCAAATCTGTGTGTGAGACACAGTGTTATTTGTGAATGTTGATATGCCAGGGCTAGCAATGGAAATTCATCCATTTAGAGTGCCAATATCCTACAATGATATACCAAGAGAGTCAGAAAAAAACTTTAACATTTAAAAAAATCACCAATTTAATGAAAAAGCATGTCCGGAAAACATAACTCTCATCTCATATAGATGTATGTCCTGAAAGAGCATCTACTCCATCATAATTTCAGATACAATTTTTATGTGGTATATGTTTAACCTTCGATAATTAAGAGGTATTCTTTGTTGTGATGTAAAATTCTATTTGCACCAAAAGCATGAATGCAATGCTCTGGAGAAGATACTCTTTCTGGACATATGAGAATTTTGTTTTCTGGTCATGATTTTTCATTTAATTGGCCACAGAATCTTGCTGTAAATAATAAACTTTTAAACTGACCTTTATGGTTCCGCTGGTCTTCAGTCTTTTTCTTCTTTAGAAGCTCTGCCATAGCAGATCTGTCAGCTTTCCCAACCTGCAACCAAAAATGGAAATAAAATATGAACAGATATGGAATATGTTTAGAATTTTTAAAATTAAAATTTAATGTAGCCCCCCCTCCCCCGCTCAACATTTTTCAAGACCATCCAGCTACGATTTTTTGGGGTGACCGCGCCACTCACATTTAAGTCTCGCATATCTTCTGAGTTCAAATTTGCGACACCTGGGTACGCGGTCATGTGCAAATCCAATGCAATTCTGTATCTAGACTAGGAATCCAGACAAAATTCATAAGTGTATCATTATTTTTAGTTTTTCTAATGAATTTTCTTTTATTGAAGTAGTACCACCAATACTTTCCAATTCCATCAATTTTTTTTTTCAAGTAGAAATTTAAGAGCAATTTTTTGAATCACCACTGGCAGCGATATCAAGTTATGTATAAGTCATTTTTTTTTTGCAAATCACAGAATAAAGTCTGGCCTGCTTCAGGTAAACACTTATCACTTTGGACTAAATTTCCTGGCTAGTATGCTTCAAAATTTCCTGATCCATGCACGTCTTAAAAATTTAAGTTGAATGTAAAGTTTCAACGTACCCTCTTTCTCACATCTTTTTTTGAGGTTGAAGCCTCATCCTCCATGTCCTCATCTGTGGCATCAGACTCATCCATAGCCTCATCTACTCTGGTTGCGGTGTTTAGGAACTCCTTCTCTTTCTTTAGTACATCAGCTTTTTTTTCTGTAAGGGACAGGCACATTAAGGACAGACATAAATAATCAGAGTAATTTCAAAGAGCCATTTATGAAATGCATTGTAAAAATGGGGTTTTAGCATTATTAGAATTATTACTACAGAGTATAGACAAGTTATCAAATCAGAATTCAGACACCAGTTTTTAAGTTATAGACGTAAATAATTTTATCTGAATTCTGTACACACAAACTATTTTGAGTTGTAGACATATTTTTCAGTAGATCTAAATAAGATAATTATTATTTAAAAACTAGTAAGAATCTTTCACATCATTAAATTTGTCCCCAAATTTGTTAATTAGCCGATGTAATGCTAATCCAGTCTAGCCAGGAGGCTTCTAGAGAGTAAAAATCATTTACTAACGTAACTTACTCTCATACGAAGCCAGGGCTTCTATTGTATACATGTGCATGTAGGCAGCCAAAACCTGAAACTTTTGCCCCCGAGATTTCTACTTTCTCTCTAAAAGATCTAGCCCTAAATCATGTACCTGGGATACAACTTCATTTCCGACATTTCTATGCTATGGATTTTATTTTTAGACAAGAATTCATTAAAAAAATGAAAAATTGTCATGAAAAAAAAGAGACTTGCCCGATGTTTACACCGCCATCTTGTTTTCTATTGTTCTTCACCCACGATACGGACGCTTGAGTCGCGTAACGTGGGTGAGAGTAGCCAGGCGGCTTCTAGAGAGTAAAAATCATTTACTAACGTAAGGTTACTCTCATACGAAGCCAGGTCTTCCTTCTCATAGACGCGTGCGTCGGGTAACGTTGGCGAAGAACAATAGGAAGTAAGATGGCGGCGTAAACATCGGGCAAGTCTCTTCCGTCTTTTCACAATATTTCTCTCATTTTTTTTGATGAATTCTTGTTCAAAAATAACGAGAGCGTAGAAATGTCGGAAATGAAGTTTTTTCAATGTACATGATTTAGGCCTAGATCTTTTCTATTAAGGAAAGTAGAAATCTTGGGGGTGAAAGTTTCAGGTGGTTTGGCTTCCGTCGTGTGGGTCAATGAGAAGGAAGACCTGGCTTCGGATGAGAGTAACCTTACGTTAGTAACTGATTTTTACTCTCTAGAACTAGAAGCCGCCTGGCTAGGTGAGAGTAAGGCCGTGTTTATGCTTCCACTTTTCAGGCCAGAATCAGCGTTTCCAAACGTGATTAGTCCAAAACACGGTTGCGTCCATGCTTACTTTCATTTAAACGCTGTTTCAAAACGCCGATCGTAAACTCACAAAAAGGTGCGTTTGTAAACGTTGTTTGACCAGAATCAGGCTTTCTGGGGAAGTATAAACAGAACCACGATCATAAACGTGTTTAAATGACGTCATTTGGTACATGCTTCCGGTGAGATGAAAATCCGCGGGCAAATACAGTCGTATTGCTCCTTGTTATCTCTACGTAAAAACAACAATCGGAAAAAAAAAAACTTTTGAAAAAAGGCGCGCCCAATTTGACCTCGCTTTACGATGCGAAGCCAGCTGGAGATCATGATATGCTCTGAAAAGTTAAGCATAAACAGCACTCCCAGAACCACGTTTACGATCGGCGTTTTGAATCGACGTTTGAAATCGCTGATTCTGTCCTCGCAATGGAAGCATAAACACACCATAAGATACGTTAGTATTAGTCTTGAGGACGCAATGATGATGATTTTTTTTAGATATGTCATATACTTCTTCATCATTGACGTCTTGACACTCTCTCCATAGTGTCTTAAGCGAAGGACCAAAACAAAGATGGATTTCCCTAGAAAATCCATCTTTTTAAACCAAAATCACAAGAATTCTATTCATTCTTACATCTTCCTACGCCTAATGCGTAGGAAGGTTTTAAATATTATTATAAAAAATATAAAAAATGAAGATTTCTTACCTAACTGATGCCGCGTAGACCCCCCGTTCCACATGTAAACAATGGAAATACAATAGCGTCGACCCTTGAACCGCTTATGTATGACGTACTTCCGGAAAGCAATCCCGTCTTAACAATTTAGAGATGAAAATTCTTATTTAACAAATCATTAACTAACCCATTAAAATTTATATTTTCATTATAAATAATTCATATTAATATATATAAATTATTTATGATCACGAAATAAATTTTAAGATTTGTTGAATAAGAATTTTTATCTCTAATTTCTATCTCTAAATTTTATATTTTTATATAATAATATTTAACACCTCCATACGCATTAGGCGTAGGAAGGTGTAAGAATGAATAGAATTAATAGAATTCTTGTGATTTTGGTTTAAAAAGATGGATTTTCTAGGGAAATCCATCTTTGTTTTGGTCCTTCGCTTAAGACACTATGGAGAGAGTGTCAAGACGTCAATGATGAAGAAGTATATGACATATCTAAAAAAAATCATCATCATTGCTTCCTCAAGACTACGTTAGTATAGTATTAGTAAATGATTTTTTACTCTTTAGAAGCCTCCTGGCTAGTAGAAAAGATGGAAAGAGCTTACGGCCGTGTTTATGTCGCCATCTTGATTTCGTTGTCTTTCGCTTGGCGACAGCACGCAAATCGCGTGATTCGTTTTTTTATGAATTCTTCTTTAAAAATGAAATCAATATCGCAGAAATGTTACACCCGGTAATCTACTTCACTTGGAAAATAAGTTGAACCCCATGACAGGTAGGCCTACATGTTTTAGGGCTAGATTTAGAGGGAAAGTAGAAATCTCGGGGGCGAAAGTTTCAGGTTTTGTACCAGTACGTGGGTGAATATAGCTCGTGATCCCAGGCGTCAGTGGGGAGTAACCCTACGACTACGTAGAGTACTATGTAGAGCTAAATTCATAGTAACCCAGGCCAGGAAACTCCCGCCCGCGTAGCGGGCGGGAGTTCCCTGGGTTAAATTAAAGGCAGTGTATACAGCCACACGCGTGTGTCTTTACCATCCAGCCACACGCGTGTGGTTATATCCAGAACACCTATCTGTGGATACCGCCACACGCCGCCAGTAATAACAGTAAAACACGTACGGTATGTAGGTCTGACCGTCTATATCCTGATAAAAATAACCTCATTTCTTCATTAAATTCTTACATTTTAAACCCCTTTGATATCCTTAGATCGTTTCAATTTCATTCTCACCGTCTTCTCTCCTTGCTTTTCTTGTCTTGTTACAAACGGTCGTCTGTTTAACAGCAAATTCTCTTTTTCTACTTGTGTCGATTCTGGCTTCCTTCGCGGTGGCAGACCCATACAGCGTTAGCGCAGCGCTAGCGCAGTAGACATACACAGTTTGGGTTTCGTACGTACGCACGTACGCGCACATAGCCTAGAGTCAGTAGAGAATCGACACAAGTAGAAAAAGTGTGGAAATTTGCTATTTAACAGGCGGCCTTTTGTAACAAGACAAGAAAAGCAAGGAAAGAAGACGGTGAGAATGAATTGAAACGATTTAAAGAAATCAAAGGGGTTTAGAATGTAAGAATTTAATGAAGAAATGAAGTTATTTTGATCGTGATATAGACGGTCAGACCTACATACGTGTTTTACTGTTATAACTGGCGGCGTGTGGCGGTATCCACAGATAGGTGTTCTGGATATAACCACACGCGTGTGGCTGGATGGTAAAGACACACGGGTGTGGCTGTATACACTGCCTAAATGAAATCAGTTTCAGTTTCAGACGCCTCCAGGCTAGTCGAGCACCACATAGCCTATAGATCTATATACATACGGTTCTTCGGCAATTACCACTGGACAAAGGGAGAGCATAAATAATTACATATTAGGTACAAATCAGGATATAATAATGTATATTTACCACTGGCCACTAACACCTTGGCCTTCCACATCCCAGCCAATGTTTCGGCCGTTTCTCTGCGGGGTTCCGGACTCCACCAGGCCCTCAAACTTCGGGTCCACCAAGTTGACCGACATCTTTTTGTTTGTTACAAAATCGCTAGAAGTAACAGTTCCTTGTTTCCACCCAGTGTACTAAGACGCACATGGTTGATATCCTTATCAATTCAAGAAGATTAAGACAAAGTGCAGTAAGATCAGATTCTAACGGGCGTAAATATTGGATGAAGCGATAAACTGTAACGGGCGTCGGTGAGCTTTAGCGAGTGAATTTGAAATTGAAACGCACATGTATTACACTAGCGCGCTAGCATGCCTCGCTCGCCGAAAATAGATTTCCGAGGCCGAGATTTACCGAAGAGTTCCGGATATCTAGTATAGATCTATAACTCTATTAACGTTATAGCCTTTACTGATAGTTTATCCATTGCGATGATGATCTTAAAAGAAAATAAAAAAATCATCAAATATCAAAATTATCGGCAAAATTTCAGTGTAAATTAAAAACTAAATGGATATTGTATTGGGAATAGTGTGCATCAAACAATTTTTCAAGTTTAGTACTCCGGCCCTGCTCCCCCCCCCCCACCCTGCGCGAGCTTGAAGACCCTTGTTCTTGCTTGTTAAAATTTTCTCGGGTATGATTGAAGAACTTACTGTGGTAACACTGTGTTTGTTACCCAACTATGTGGGCAATTATGTGATTAACAATGTGATCTGAAGTCTAACACTGTGACCACATAGTTTACACATAGTCAACTATGTGAACACACTGTGGTAACACTGTGTTTGTTACCCAACTATGTGAGCAAAATTTGTGATTAACTATGTGATCTGAAGTCTAACACTGTGTCCACATAGTTTACACATAGTCAACTATGTGAACACACTGTGGTAACACTGTGTTTGTTACCCAACTATGTGGGCAATTATGTGATTAACTATGTGATCTGAAGTCTAACACTGTGTCCACATAGTTTACACATAGTCAACTATGTGAACACACTGTGGTAACATTGTGTTTGTTACCCAACTATGTGGGCATTATGTGATTAACTATGTGATCTGAGTCTCACACTGTGACCACATAGTTTAGACATAGTCAACTATGTGAACACACTGTGGCAACACTGTGTTTGTTGCCCAACTATGTGGACAATTATGATTAACCATGTGATCTGAAGTCTAACACTGTGTCCACATAGTTTACACATAGTCAACTATGTGAACACACTGTGGTAACACTGTGTTTGTTACCCAACTATGTGGGCAATTATGTGATTAACTATGTGATCTGAAGTCTAACACTGTGTCCACATAGTTTACACATAGTCAACTATGTGAACACACTGTGGTAACACTGTGTTTGTTACCCAACTATGTGGGCAATTATGTGATTAACTATGTGATCTGAAGTCTCACACTGTGACCACATAGTTTACACATAGTCAACTATGTGAACACACTGTGGTAACACTGTGTTTGTTACCCAACTATGTGGGCAATTATGTGATTAACTATGTGATCTGAAGTCTCACACTGTGACAACACTGTGACAACACTGTGACCACATAGTTAACACATAGTTTACACATAGTCAACTATGTGAACACACTGTGGTAACACTGTGTTTGTTCCATAAGGGTTGATGGGCCCTTGTTGATGGCCTGTACAACCGCCATGGCATCGATAATGCATACTTTGTCCCGCTTGTTTCATGTTCGTTGACACATTGGTTGGCGAATCTACTTCTTTTCCATCTGTAGATTGTGCATCATATTCTTCAATGGCATGCATGGAAGCGCTCTTGTCGGTGGGAATAAGAAGGCTTCCATCTGAAAAAAAAATAGTGACCGTGGGATGACAGAAAAGTCATACTTTCCATTCCAACTGTTTGACCCAGAGATTCAATCATTCCAGGGCGAGACTGCTGCACTACAAGAAACCGTGCCAGGAGCTGACGGTCTTCTCTTAACTTCACAATCTTATTTCTAACTTTACACTTTGTTTTCTGCTTGCATGTATTAAACGTCTTTAGCTCCATTTTCTTCATTGGATCCCAAACAGACTTATCTGCTGTAGTAGCAACAACTCTCTCTGAAACAAACTCTTCAAATTTCTTTAAACCCTTTGCATCTCTGTCTAGTATATCTTCTTTCGCCTTCTCTGGAACTGCCATATTTAAAACTAAGTTCACTAGATCATCACTTTTGTCTGTGAATGGGGTTCCACAATGTTTGCCAATGCCGTGTTTGATCTGTTCTTAATGGCAATACATTCGTACTGCCATTGAGCCACTTAGCTGATAGTGTTCCTTGGTTGTTGTGTCGTCTCTGCTTATGCAATACGCATTCTGAATGTCATGTACTATGGTAACAAGTTCAGGACCAATTAAGAAGAACCTGTCTAGTGCATCCTCTTTCTGTGTAAGTCCAATGATGCCACCCACAACCTTCAGTTCTCGGATGAGTTGCTCCAATGTTTGATCATGAAGAGATTGGTGAAGGGAATTCTTGACTTTGTCACCCTGTAGTCTCCACATTTCAGGGAATTCAATGTTTCCTCATCAGTTCTTTGAAGCATCTGCATTTCTACAAGGTATACTGGGACTAGCCGAGCGTATTTGTAGAGGTCATGAACAAAGTAGTATTTTACCTGCTCTTCCATGGCAGCAAGATGTAGCTCCCATTCTCCCTGCCTGCTTGCACGAATCAAATGAAGGAGGCTTTCAACTTGCTTCATGTGGGCCATCAGAAATTGTGCCATCTCTCCATGCCCTCGCTTGTACTGGTCACCACACTGACATTTCTCTTAATACTCACATAATGCATGGACCATTCCAAGCAAATAGGAAATTAGAGAGTAAAACTTTTTTTAAACACCTTTGCGTATTAACATTTGCAAAACTTTGCAAGTTATCCCTATCTAGGCCGGGGTATTTTGGGAGTTCATATGGCCTTCCAGCCCCCCCCCCTGAGATCTTGGCAGTCGACCGCGTGATCGCGCCAGAATTTGGCACACAAGTTGTCGTGGATATAATCTACAAAATTGTATAGTAATTTATTTCATGCGAATTGTTATCAAGTAATTATGCTAATTTATGCATAATTAGTATGCGAAATTGTACTTTTACCTCTAACTCCATACATACAGCTCCAAATGTTCTAATTTTTGGCATAGAAACTCGTTGTGGTGTTTTTAGCGAGTTTACAATAAAAAATTGTGATATCAGATCAATTTCTTATGTATGATATTGTTTTTTTGCAATTTCTTTATATGTACATGTATGTCGTCGTTTTGGGGGCCATTTGTACATTGTGTTTTGAATGAAATTCGGTGAGGACTCTTCTAAGATCATAAACAGCATAAAATACAAACATTTAGATCAGCAAAACTAAAAATAATGATACATTAATGATTTTTTGATGTACAATGTACATTGACTTTGTACACAAAATCACGTTTTTCAGCAATTTTTAGTCTGACATGCACTTACATAATGTTGCGTAATTTCGTAACCGCGTACCCAGGTGATGCAAAATTGGTCTCAAAAGTTGCGCAAGACTTGAAAGTAAAAAGTCAGCGAGCAGCGCGGTCAAAAACTTTTGCACGGCGAAAATATAGCGCAGCTCGTTGAGGGGGGGGGGGGCCTCTGAGGCTTCCCCCTCCCCGGGATGGCGGCCATGTTGAAATTCAAGATGGCGGCCTAATTTTATGAGTTGCAATAATTGCTATGCTATGAATGAAATCTATCAAATCACAAACATGGGTAGTGCCACCAATTTTAACTGTTTATACTGCTCACAAGTCGAGATAGAGGAGAAAATGCATTTCAAAACGGCGGCCATTTTGAATTTCAAAATGGCGGCTGAAGACGTGCTCGGAAAAAATGGCACCCTAATTTTTTGAAATCAGCACCCTCAAATTGACAAAGTTAGCCCATAAAATCCATTTTGGCAAGCAAATCTAGCTGGAGCCAAATATCTGACATAAGCGACTGTACTACTTTGAATATTCCTTATTCAAGCATTTTTTTTTCAACCGAGATATGGGAGAGCGTGACTTTTGAACAGTGCCAAACAGATGGGCGGGGCCTCGGGAATGCTCGTCCCCCCCCCCTACCTAAAAAAAACATGACCAAGAACAAAAGTTGAAAGTAAATAAAAGGAAAGTAAAGTATGATTTAATTTTTTGAATATTGTCAAAATCTCTCACAAAATTTGATATTGCAATGAAAAAGTGGGAATATTTGCGTGCTCGCTTCGCTCGCTCATAACTTTTTAATACATTTTCCCCGATCTGCCATATCTAGCTCTTCCAAAATTGACTCAATACACCATTGCTATTGAAAGACATGAATCCCTTCCTGTTTGTCCTGTCAAGCATATAATTACATTCGGTTCAGGAATCAATAATCCTTTCGAAATTGGATTCATGTCTTTAAAGGTACCATAACATAATTAGTTTCACGTAATAAAAGTATTTGAATAAGTACAAGTTCTTCCAATCAATAATGCGAATCTTCTTCCTTGGGTTGTCAAAAGGACCTTTTTTTCTTTAATACTTATGAAGGAAAATTCAAAGGTAAAAGAAGTTTAAATGGAAAAACACAATAATTCAAGTGAACAAATTTTATTTTCTTAAATTGCATTTCAAACATAAAATTTCAGAGCATCTATTAACATTCATTAACATTTTTTTTATAGACTTTTCAAAACTCTCCCTTTTTTGATACGCACTATATTATGCATTCAAAGTATTGTTGTGCATGAACAGTTGAGATATTCAGGTCACCACCGGGTTAGATACTGCATACATTGTAATCTTACATGTTTAAGTTGAGCTATTGAATTGAACTATCGTGCTTAAGTATAGCCACACCTAAATATACCTAAATATATATACATATATATATATCGAATCAGAGATTGAATTGGTCTCAGAGAGTCAAGACTGAAATTCATTATATCTGCTATCTATATGGGGTCTTATGTTATTTCAACAAAACTACTGGCTGAAAACATTGCGGTTTGTTTACTGATGAGGCCAACCTGCTTAAATAAAAAAGAAAAATAAATAAATAAAATAAGTAATTATTATAAGGATATTAGTAAAATGATATTGTTTTTTTCTCTAAAAATGTTAATATTACATAACAGAAACGTAAGAATAAGGATGTTTCTAATATGAACCATGTTTGGAATACATTTGAAATACATGTTTTTCAAAATACATGTTTTTCAACAACGTTTTGTAAAAAATATTGTGAAACAATAGTTTTCATATGTCAAAAACGTTTATTATTAGTATAATGATATTCTAACAACGTTTCAAGGTTCAAACTTTATTCATATCAACATTTCACATTTTCAACAAAATCAGCAACTCAATACAAACAGTAATATTATACATTGCAAATTAGTATAGATTAGCATAAATGAAATATCGTAAAATGTATACCTAATATAACATTATAAAAATATTATAATTTATTCTTGTAATTGGTTCCAAAATAATGACAAAGTAAGAAAATGAGAGATGTGGATATGATGAACCAAAAGTAAAGCAGAGCTTGTTCTAAACATGTTGTAAACATGTTATTTGTACATCCAAGATACAACATTATCAAGATGTCAGTAAAATGTTATTGTGGTTTTTCTTAAATGCTAAATGGTGTCACAAAAACGCCAAAATTATTATGCTTCTGATATGTTTAGAAGCATCAGAAAAACAATTTAAAAATTGATGAAATACTTTAAAAACACACTTTCATGACTTTTTATAACATTGTGACATTATATCATTGTCGTAACATCTTAAGGACGTTTTAAAATGTTGTTATATTGATTGTCTAACATTATCAAAACGTTAAAAAATGTTTTTTTTTCTTCAGAATGTTTTTTTTCATGTCACTTTAACTTCAAGAATATCATTTATCAATTGATAATTTTTTGGAAAAAAGTATTTTAAATGTTTTCTTGTCAAGCCATCAAAACATTATATGCTTGATATAACAATAACATTTCTTTAGTGTTTAACGTTTAATGTTTAATGTTTAACGTTTTCAAATTCAGTTCATATGGAAATTCATTTTTGCATGCCCTGAAAAGCTAGTTGAACTGGAAAATATAAAATTGAGAACCAAAGTATAACCATGTGTGGTCAATGATAGTGACACAAAAAATGAATTATATTTTCTTTATATCTCACTGAGTACCTCAGTGAGCATATTTGTATTTAATAAGGGCAAAATATAGTCAAGTAGTGCAACAAATCATGTGCATGTGTTTATATTTGCTTGTTTTAATCTTCTTAGCAGACAGAGTACAGAATTTCTTTGCCATGGCTAGTCACTTTGTATATAAGAATGAATTGACAGAGTCAACATAAAAATTGTATTTTGGAAGTCAAAACTGCAGTTTCTGTTAAGGGATTTGACAATAAGCCAACGTCATTTATTTTTTCTAGAATCATGTTTTTAAATTCAATTCATAATGGAAATTCATTTTTTTCCCCTGAAGCTAGTTGAATTTAAACATATAAAATTGAGAACCAAAGTAGTACCATGTGTGGTCAATGATACTAACACAGAAAAAGATTTTTTTTTCTTTTTATTTCACTGAGTACCTCAGTATTTCTTCACTGAATTTTTCTCAAGTATCTTTACTGCATATTTATTTTAAAACAAGGGAAAATATAATTTTGTAGTGTAAACCATGAGGGTTTTTTAATAAAAATATTTGCTTGTATTAATATTCTTAACAGACTAACCACAAAATTATATTGTCATGGCTAGTCATTTTGTAGTAAACAAGAATAGATTAATTGTCAGAGTCAGCATGTAAATTATATATTGGAAGCAAAAATTACAGTTTCTGTTCAGGGTTTTTGACAGTTCATGAGAAACCGTTAAGCAATAACAAAACGGATTCACTTGTTATGTTTTTATTGCAATTTGCGACTAGCAAAGTCTACATCCATTGCGTGGGAAAAAACTCAGCAGCATATTATTTGTATATGTACAGTTATAAACAAGCTTCTAAAGTTTTATTCATTTATTTTTCTGCATGCTTTGTGGTATTTCTAGATTAAGCTAGAACATTGTGATATCTTGAAATAAACACTGCCATTTCTTCTGAGATAGAATGTACATGTCTTCTTTTTTTTTAATGTATCGATAGTTTATCCAAACACTTGGTTGGTATGCCACTCATTGTATTCCCGTTTTTCCTTTTCTTTACCACTGTGCATTGCATGTCATTAAGACGAATTAAGCAAGTTTCTATAGGCTGTCTTTTTTGTGGAAGCTTTAGGTAAATTATAGTTTTTTATCTTGCGGTGCAAGTATGTAACCGGATGATATTCTGTCTCTTTTTGTTACGTGGTAGGCCTATTGGCCAAATCAATGGCAGGTATCTTGCTATTTGTTTTCACATTTTTAATGATCCACATACATACATTCCAACCTGTTATATTCTACAAAAAAGTTATGACATTTACAGAAAAAAGAATTTGCTTCTCATTCGTTATGCAGACAAACTCTTTTACAGATTACGTAACTCCTGTTGCCATTATCACATTGGTTGTTTGGTCTGATTCTATCGACATGATGTTCATAATGGTCACTCGGGCAATGCGTTTCCAACTGCTATTCTATTTGATATCTAAATTCGATTTGAATTTTTTACTATCACCAAGATATGCCAATTACTGTTTGCCTTTCAGAGGCGCTTTTTCTCTTCCTGTGACATCTGCTCTCTTTAATGAGTAGTATCCATGACGTGCCTAATGTTCTTCCCCATCTTAATGTAAGTCCTGAACACATACAAAGTACAAACCCAACTGTCGCGGATATTTATAATGAAAGGATGCCTGATCTAAATCTTACTTATGATACAAATGACTTATCAATAAAAGACACGTGTTCTTATTATGTATTGCCTCAGGATTTAAAATGTAAAAAATTAGAATCTTCAAATTTTTCAGCTCTACATTATAATATAAGAAGCTTGTGTAAAAATTTTGACCATTTTCAATTGTTTCTCAACTCACTGAATGAAGAAATATCTGTCGTAGGTTTATGCGAAACCTGGTTATCCGATCCACTTACTTCTCTTGTTCATTTGGATGATTATGCAATCGTTGTCAATAATAGAGTAAATAAACACGGTGGCGGCGTAGCTTTATATGTTAGAAATAATCTCAAATTTAAAGTAATTAATGATTTTACATGCATGACGGAAACAATTGAAAGCATTTTCATTGAAATTGAAATTGCATCAGGAAAAAATGTACTTGTTGGTGAAATTTATAGACCGCCTAACGCTAACATAACTGATTTTACAGAAGTATTGCATTCCTTTTCTGATTCACCCTATTTTCAGAACAAACATTGCTTTATAATGGGCGATTTTAATATCGATCTGCTTCACTACCACGAAAAGCCAGCTTGCCAGGATTTTTTAGACACTATGATCTCCAATTCTTTTACTCCTTGCATCACTAAGCCAACTCGCATTTTTGGTGTTACTACGACGCTCATTGATAATGTTTTCACAAACATCCACGGTTATTTAGACACGAGTATAATAGTATCTGATCTAACAGATCACTTCCCTGTATTTGTTTCTTCTCCCCACATTTTTAATACTAAACAAAACTATTCAACATTTCGAGGTTCAAGAAAAATGTCAGAACAAAATACTAGACGTTTTATAGAATGCTTGTCTCAGGTTGATTGGTCCACGGTACTAAATACAACTGATGCTAACCAAGCTTATGATGAATTTCTAAATATTATTCTACCTTTATTTGACCATTATTTCCCAGTAAGAACATTATCCAAATCAAATTATGAAAAAGTACCACGCTCTCCCTGGATCACACGGTCTCTACTTAAATCAATAAACAAGAAAAATAAACTATACTATAAATATAAATCTACAGGCACAGATGACGCTAAATCTAAATATTCAATTTATAGAAATACCCTAACATCAGAGCTGAGACAAGCCAAAAGAAACTATTTTTTCTCTTTATTTGAAACTCATAAAAAAGATACAAGGTCAACCTGGAAAGTGATAAATCAAGTTTTTAAGAAGGAAGGATCAAAAAAGAATATTAGTAGGATCGTCGACCAAAACAAGGAATTTACAGATGATGCAGACATTGCCGAAGCATTCAATTCCTTCTTTGTAAACATTGGCCCAAATTTGGCTAATGCTATACCTAATAGTAACAAACCCTTTCATTCTTTTTTGCCAAACCGTAATCCTCGTACCATATTCTTTTCACCCGTTTCCGAGCACGAAATTATAGAAATAGTTAAAAATCTACCGGCGAAAAAAAGTTCTGGTTATGATGGTATTTCTTATGATTTTCTCATTAAAATTATTGATAAAATTGTGATACCCTTGACGCACGTATACAATCTTTCTCTACAGTGTGGTATTGTCCCTAATAATATGAAGGTTGTTAAAGTTATACCTATCCATAAAAAGGGTTCAGAGGATGAATTGGGTAACTATCGCCCTATTTCACTACTGACTACTTTCTCCAAGATTTTAGAAAAAACAGTATATTCTCGTACAATAAAATTTCTTACGAATTGTAATATTTTTATTAATTCACAATTTGGCTTTTGTAAAAAGCATTCAACAGTTCATGCAATAATGTTATTAATCGATAAAGTTACCAAGGCAATTGATAACAAATCTCATGTTGCTGGTATTTTTGTGGACTTCTCCAAGGCCTTTGACACGATCAACCATGAAATACTTTTATACAAGCTTTCTCATTATGGGATTCGTGGAAAGGCCTTGGATTGGTTCAGAAGTTACCTTATAAACAGAACTCAATTTGTGGTCATTAATAACTCCGATTCTCAGATACAGCAAATTTCATGTGGCGTGCCTCAGGGTTCCCTTTTGGGTCCATTGCTATTTATTTTATACATCAATGATTTCCAAAACTCATCCTCTTTATTATCATTTCTTCTTTTCGCAGATGACACGAGCTTATTTTTTACACACAGCAATCCTCAAATCCTTCTTGAAAGACTAAATGTTGAATTATGCTCTGTGTGTGATTGGATACAAGCTAATAAGTTATCCCTAAATTTTAAAAAGACACATTATATGGTTTTTAGCAACTCATTACACACATTGCCAGGTCTTGTTTATATGAATGGTAATGTTTTAGAACAAATTGAATCAACAAAATTTCTTGGTATCTTTATTGATTGTAAATTATCATGGAAAGTTCACATTGATCACCTTTGTAAATTGCTCTCAAGAAATGTTGGAGTCATTAATAAACTTAAACCTCATTTTCCGCATCACATTTTGAAACTATTGTATTCCACTTTATTGTTACCATATCTGAATAATGGAATTTTAGCCTGGGGAAATGCCTCTAAGACAAAACTTGAATCCATACTTAAAATTCAAAAAAGAGCCGTGAGGATAATTTCTTCTTCTGACTTTCTGGCTCATACTAATCCGCTATTTTATTCAAACAAGTTATTGAAAGTAACCGATTTATATTATTATTTTGTTGGTATATTTATGTATCAACTAAATAAACAGGAATTACCAAGTGTATTCTCTGATTTGCTTGTTCAAAATCAAGAAATCCATTCTTACCCAACTCGACAAGTCCACAATTTCCACATTTCCCCAGTGCACACTGTTCTTGCCCTTAAATCATTTGCTTTTACAGGGCCTTCCTTTTGGAATAATTTAGACACCCATATAATTCAGGCGCCCTCTCTATATTCTTTTAAATGTAGGCTGAAAACTTTTCTTTTACAATCGTATGCTGACGATTAAGCGCCTTGCCCGAGTGACTATCTTGTAGATCTCTTTATAATGTATTGAGTATTTTCATTTTATTGATGTCGCTTCATTGCGTTAGGAGTTTTTAATCCTTGATTATTTTCTTCTGGGAACCTATATGTTTACAAGCTTTGCTTTTTAATAGGTTCCTCATATTTCACGTAATTGTATTTTCTTGTTAAATACTACAACTATGTATTTTTTGTCATCATGTATTCATAATTTTGTTCAAGATGTATGTTTTGTGGAATGTGAAACAATAAATCAAATCAAATCAAACGTAAAGGAAAAATGTTTCGTTGTTATGCAAATGTTCCTTTTTTCGGGGGGGGGGGGGGGGGGAAGTATTTCTAAAATCTTTCAAAAATGTTATAACGTTATGTGTTTGCTGGGTCGGGGCCTTCATGCCACCGACACCGAGTCGAAACGTAACGATGATCTGTCATTGGTAATAAAACATTCTTGTAAAATGATAGCCTTCGTCGGTTTTGTTGTAGCGTTAGAAAGGGGAAAATTTGACGATCTCAATATGAAAAGGTTTGAGAATACTTATTTATATAATTATTATCTTTTTTAGTATGACATTCATTCAAGTGTGGGTTCACTGGTACAAAAGTAACTGAAGGACATCCAAACATTCTTTTGTAATTTGTCTTCTTTCCTCGCTTGTCAAGTACTTTTTCCATTTATTGGCTATTTCTTGGGAATTCTTCGAAATTGAAAATAAAGACTGTGAACCAGGCGGGTCACTTGAATTGGGGTGAGTTATGGTGTTGATATATTGTTTCATCTGTGCTGTAAATGGCATCCCAATAAAATCGTAGATCCTTTGGGATTCCTTTAAAGGGGCCATAGCAAAATCTTCATACTTGACAAGATGGTACCGCCCTTGTAACCATCCCGGCAACGATTCCGGTGATAGATAGGTGTTTTCTCTTATCCATTTGCACAGCCCACGCATTGTAGGATTGTTTTCCTTTATTTCCTGAAATTGAAGCATCTCCTTTGGAACGTTATCAAGGAGACCAAGTGGTTTAAGACGGTCTGATTTAGGAGGGATACGGTGTAACATTTTCATGATTTCCACGTAGCTAAATTTCAGGTAATTAATCCTAGATGCTGCAGTTCCACGGGGATCTCGTACTAAATGAATGATCTTAACATTGATTCCATCATCAGTAACCAGAGGTTTCAACAGCTCTAGATCTGCATGAATAATTTTTGTTGCCAGTCTACCATTGAAAAAATTGCAGCAAATACCCAGATCTTCTGCTGAAGACATGATGAACGAAGTTTTATTCGAGCAAGGTGTTTTCTTCAAATTAGAACCTGGCCATCGCCAATAAATATCCACAAAGTCCGCTGCAAACTCACACTTTGCGAAACCACGAAGTATGTCTCGAGCTATTTCCTTGCTTGCAATCGTACCACTGGAAATATTTCTTAATTCCCGTATTGTAGCAGCCGGCCAAAGTGATTCGAAGATATAAAACAGTTCTGGATTATAGCTTAGAAGCTGTCCCAGCACACTTGATCCAGAACGCCACTGTGCCATTAGAATTATAAATGGAGGGCAATCATTTACCTTATCCAATGTCTTGCCATGATTTCTCGCTGCAATTGCTCCAGAATATTGTTCCATCGTTGATGAGTTCAATCTCTCTCTCACGTTCATGCTTACAAATAGGTTTCTCCATAAAAAGACACAAATTATACAAAATAGCAAGACGGCATGACAATATCCTCGCTTACTTTCCCAACACTTCATGATTATTAGAGGCGGAGGAAAACCGAATGGAAAAATACGAGTTGATTCACATCTGCACTATAAAACATTACTAATAAAGACTGAAAACTCGGTGATTGTCGGACATCAAGCAGTATACCAGAGTAAGGGCGGCAAATCTCGGCAATATACATGTAGTAGCGCTACTTCTGTACCGTATACATAGTATACCCGCTGGAATTCGTACACCTGGCTGAACTGCGTCAATACGCCTTTCAATGCAAGCACAAACGCGTATCGGAAAATGAAATACTGCCTGGTAGGCCAAGATCATGCATTCGCCAACATGTGGGATAATCATCGAAAACGGCATTTAAACTTGGCAAAACGAGTCATTTCACTCCGCAATTTGAATAGCGGTTGATCTTAGAGCTTTATTTTATGGAATGCATGTAATCACTTTTTTTAACGAAAATGTCACCTTTAAAAAAAAATGGAAAAGCTTAAACATAATGTATACAATATTCCATTCCAAAAGTGTTTCTTACGTCGACTTGGTGTTCGGATGGGCAGCCCATAATTACAGGATTTTTTTTCGGGGGGGGGGGGGGGTCACCAAATTCTGTCTCTTGTATTTCATTTACCCATTAACATTTAAATGTTATTCATTTATTTACCCCCTTTTTTCTGGGGGTGTAGGAAACAGATTTAGGACTATAGACATTTTGTAATTGAAATACATGCTATGCCGGGAAGGTTTTTTCACCCTTTTTCTTTTATTTAGTTATGTATTACTAGAAAGATTTTTTTTCTTAATGGAGACTTTTTCAGGTAACCCCTACTACGCTTTTTCAATATTTCTTTAATGGGTGATTCATCCAAAATGTCAATAGAGTATAGTCAAGTTGATTTTAAATTATTTTAACCCCATTTGCAAATTTGGGTCACATCGAAAAAATATAACCAACAGTTGGGCTATATGATCTCGCATCAGTTGAACAGGAAAGTCCCTAAAGTGCACATTGTAAAATTGTCAGTGAAGTGGAATCTTCCGTTGCCAAGGCAGAATTGAATAAAAAGAGAAATAATGGATAACTGACTGATTTTATGCCCTTATAAGTAGGGTGTGGTGATGATCATTGCAAGAAGATAATTTCTTACCTGATACACTCTCCCACCTCCTACATTGCTTACTTTTATCATTATTATAATCATCATCATCATATTATCATTATTATCATAATCACTATTTCCATCATTTGTTATTATGTTGATTTTTTATCATTAGTAATATAGGCGCTATTGTTATCATCAACATCATTTTCACTGTGAGTATATCATGTTTTCAAATTCTATAGGAACCCTATGCAGGAAATAAACAATATAATGCATGTACGTATATGGCGGCCATCTTGGAAAATGGACGGTATTTGTATATTTCGACATCGAAGCATGATTATATCCCCAAAATAACCTCAGATTTGGACTCTCCATCCCCTAAAACCAGTATATTCCATGTTTTGAAAATTCTAGGTATCCTATACAGGAAATAAACAATATAATGCATGTTATATGGCGGCCATCTTGAAAAATGGCCGCTTTCTGTATATTTTGACATCAATGCATGGTTTTTTCCTCAAAATAACTTCAGATTTGGATTCTCCGCCTCCTAAAACCTCTAACTTCCAAGTTTTATACATCTTGGTATGCTAAAGTGAGGAAACAGAAAATCCAAGATGGCTGCCGGCGGCCATTTTTGATTTTTGCGTATATCTCAAATTGCTCAATGCTGACAGAGCTCCAGCATGTAGATTCTTCAAATAGAAGGTCTCACCTGTCAAAATCAGTAAAAAAAAAGACATTCCAATGCAACCTTACCCCCCAAATCAGGGTTTGGCTGCCGGACTACAACTGATTTTTATTTTTAATTCAACTGAATAGATCCACAAAGTGCATTTTCATTTTTTTTTCTTACTTCTTATATGAACCCAATCAGTGTATATATATATATATATATATATATATATATATATATATATGTGTGTGTGTGTGTGTGTGTGTGTGTCTGTTAATATATCTATTCCGACGTTGTCTCAATAATCCTGAATTCCTTTCAATATTTTAACACTCTTATTGATGTCCTCTTAAAATTGTACGCGTGAACCAAAGTCTTGTGTTATATGACAGTTTACAATCTTTGCACATTCTTTTTTATTAATTGAATATTCATCTATCCATTTTATTTTTCCTTACTCCTTGTGAAAACATTTCTTTAATAATGTGAGAGCAGCCTAAATCATCCAATTCCTTCGTTTTATAGAATATTTAGTGCGAATTCTTGCCAAACTAGTGAATTTTATTGTCTTTTCTTGTTAGTAACCTGATACATTACTTTTGTTATTTTCTTTGATTTACCGTATTTGTTAAGCTTCTTTCATATGTGTTTACTTTTTACTTTCTATTGTATATGGACCCAATGAAAGCAGAGTATAGTCATGTCAACTAAACTGAATATGGGCTTTCCATCCGTTTTGCATGTTTTTTATACAGAAAATGAATACTATACTGTTATTATCACTAAATGAAATCATAATCATCATCTTGGACCATTCTTAACTTCTGTTTTGGTAGTCTACTAGGAGTCTATATTCTTGGCTGGGTATTTTACTCAATGTGAGCAGGCTATGGATATTAGGATGTATTCAGGTTTGTATTCAACGGCAGCACCAGGAAGTGGGGAAGATTTTTTTTATTTATTTCTTAATTTTATTAATTTCATTTATTTTATTTTATTTTATTTTATTTATTTATGTATTTATTTATTTATTTATTTATTTATTTATTATTATTATTATTATAACTATTATCTATTTATTTTTTTTTTTTGGGGGGGCCGGTTTCAATAGCAAGGTTAAAATCAAAGGGTGGTTGTGCTTTACTCTATCGGAGCTTCATGCCACATTTGAAGATGATCGGAGAGGTAATACAGCTGGTAGAGCTCTCACAAGGACATATGTGACTCGGCATACCGAAATGAGAGAGAAGTCGCAAATGAAAATTCCTAGAAATTCGACAAACTAATAAAAAACAAAATTTTGAAGATTTTTTTTTTTCATTTTTAAATTCTTCCATGTTTCATAATTACTGTGTGAAAAAAATGAGTGAATTTGATGACGGGAAAGTGATAAAAAACAGTTTTTCTGCGAGTGTTTTTTTTCGGTCAGTTCGAAATTTTTTGATACTTGGCACGCTCGATTTCATCGAATTTCGCTTCATACTAAGCTCCGCCCCTAGCAACGTAACGCCATTGTTGATTGGCTATTCATTTAAACTCAAGTACAGCTGGCGGCGTCCGCCGACCGTCCGCTCGATCGATCGGTTCAATGAGCCTCAAAAGAAAGATCAAAAGCATCGCTTTCAATAGGTATTCTGAAATTGAAAAGGGGGCTTCTTGACAAAAGTTAACAAGCGGGATTCAACTTCTAAAGGGCTATTTTTTGTAATAATGGTAGTTGGTACTAGGCGGGGGCGTTAGCGATAGATTATAGGCCTACCTGATTTAGAGTGTATAGCTTGTCTCGCGAAAAAGGTCATGCGTAAACGCAAAGTGTTTACATAACACGGTTTGTTGGCGAGGATTAATTTCATAAAACATAACATGGACATGTTGAAGATTCTCTTTATTATTTGCAAGTGATCGGGATGTTTCGAAGAGAAAACTTTAATTTCAAAATAAAGGGTTTAAAATACATAAAAGTGTTGTATGTTCGCGAATGTGGGTTAATTGATCTGCAGTATATCATTAACAAAAGAAAAAAAAAGTTCATCATGAAAGCTTTGTGGGCTTTATTATTTCCAACTATTTTTGCCTTCAATTTTTTTATCATGTTTGAATGAACGATAGAGAAAGAAATAATTGTCAGAAATGACAGGAAGTCAAAGACAGTGGAATATTAACTTCGACAACTGAGGCACGGATCCAGGGGGTGGCACGTCCCCCCCCCCCCCCGAGAAGAAAAAAAAAAAAAAATTTAAATGTAAAAATGCCATTGAAGCCGAAATGTACCCGGGATGTACCCCTTTTTGAAATCGAAGACTTCTATTCTATTCTTTTTTTTTTGCTTGTCAGTTTTTTGGCGGGTACGAAGTATCTAAAATTAATGGTTGAAATCCTTTTTTGGAAAATCCTGGATCCGCCCCTGACTTTGACCAATGAAATATGGGACCATGCAGTAGGCCTGCATTTTTAATTTTTGGATAATGGTATACGGGTCTTACGATATTGTTTGAAAATATTAGTCATTTAAAATACACCTATTGAAATTATCATTTCCTAAAAGTCATTGTCATGTTGTCCCATTCGACTTTGCCCAGATCTATTCTCTCTTTCCCTCTCTGTTATTCTCTTACCTTCTTCTTTCGTCTTTCTTGTGTTGGGAGAGAGGGATGGGAAGGAATTAGCGAAAACAAGGGAAAGAGGGATAGGAAGGAATTAGCGAAAACAAAGACAAGAGCAAGGGGATCGGTATTATACAGTGATAACATGAGAAAAAAATATGACACAGCTTTTATTGATTCTGTTGTCCTTTCTCTAAAATTTCAATTTTCTTCTTGTAAAATAATATCAGTGGTGTAACAGGCAGGGGGGCAGGCTGCCCTTGCTGATTTCATCGCCATAATATATTTAAAAACGGTGGGGGGCGGAATTAAGAAAGGGAGCAAAAAGAGGAAAGGGAAAGAAAGCGAGGATAGGGGAAAGGAGAAATGGAAACGGAAAAGTGAAAAAAAAACAATGGAGGATCCAGGGAGGGGGGCCTAATATTTGAAAAAAATAAAAGAACGAAAAGGCGCCGCTTAAAAAAATGAAGGAAAGAAAAGAACATTTTGACAGGGTCAGACTTTACCCCTTTTTCAATTTGTACTTTTATGGCGCCGGTGAAGTACAAAAATATGTATGCCGCTCGGCATTACGCCCCCCCCCCTTCGCCAAAAGCTGGATCCGCCTATGAAAAAGTAAGAAAAACATACAAAGCGGGAAAGGAAGGAAAGAACATGTGAGAAAGAACAAATCATTTCATTATGCTAGCGTGATTTAGTATCCCGTAATTAGTAACCATCTGGAATAAAATTATTGGAAATGGTTTTTTGACTGATTTGAGTAGGTATGGGTATCAACATTTACCAAAAAAAAGTTAGGCGGAATACGGGTTGGGGAAAGTGCTTTTTTTCAAGGTCAAAGGTCAATGACCTTTTCATATATACTGTATAATGGTATCTCTGAGATGGAAAGGCGCAGGTTGGTGATAATGGTGTCGAAATGCACAAATTCTTTCCACAATATCAAATAAAATTAAGTACCCAGAATGCACATTAAACGAAAACTTTCAAGGTCAAATCCTTTCAAAGGTCATTGACCTTTTTTACATTATATACCATATACGATATAATGGTATCTCTGAGATGAAAAGGCGCAGGTTGATGATCTTGGTGTCAAAGTGCACGGATTCTTACAAGAAGATCAAATAAAATCAAATCAAGTACATTCAGTGCTCATTCACCAATGAAATTCAAGGTCAAAACCTTTCAAAGGTCAATGACCTTTTTTACATTATATACCATATACGGTATAATGGTATCTCTGAGATGAAAAGGTGCAGGTTGGTGATGTTAGTGTCAAAATGCAGAGTTTCTTACAGGAAGATCAAATAAAATGAAAATAAGTACCCAGAGTGCATACTAATCCATAAAGTTCAAGGTCAAAGGTCAATGACCTTTTTTGCATAGGTTTTATATATATCGTATAATGGTATCTCTGAGATAAAACGCTGTATGTTGGTGATTTTGGTGTCAAAAAGCAATTTTTGCAAGAAGATAAAAAGGCACAAAATAATATTAAAGACTTATCCTTCACCTTTGATATCCAATGTCATAGGTCAAAAGTTAATAAATATTGATATATCCATTCATGATTCCCCAAAAAGAAATTAATTCATTATATTCACATTTTTTGTGAATAATAGAAAGAAAGATAGCTATTTGTAATGAAAACTTGGATGTTTAATAATTTCACTTTGAAATAAGGATAAATAATGGCCATGAAATTTTTTTAAGGGTTAGAGGTCAATGAACTATGTAAAAAACGGCTGGAAATTTAAGTAAATAGGTCGATAACTTGATTGTGGCATGTACGTATCTAGTGATTCTGATGGGAAAAAGACTCACCTACGTGGAAAATGAACAGAAATTTAATAGTTGATTCCTGGACCAATGATAATGTCAAAATACAAGTTGAAATGGTGAAGTTGTCTAAAGTAGCAGCATTTAGATATGCATTTTTATAAATCTAAATCAAGGTACTAACTCCTCTGTAGCAATATATCACTAACCTCAAATGCTACAATCAATACTATATACTATAACTTAAGCTGTAAATGGAAAAGATAGGCATCATCCAAGAACAATTTAATATAGCCAGGGACAATGATGAAGAATAAAAATTAGAGCTACAGCTTTTGTCATAGTAAATGCAGTTAAGTGTCTCAACTTCAGCAAAGAGTAATCAAACTCTTGGAAACCTTCTGACATTTTCAGGACTTTGATCTGGCCCATTCAATGAAAGCCTTATGTTCTGTCAAGGGATAACTTTCTATATTATTACTGATATGTTGCACAGCTTGATCCTCAAGAACTGGAATTGGTGCTGTAGGAGTGTTGTTAGGTCAATGGATGTGTACTTGTAAGCTATTATCTCCTTTTGAATTTCATTACTATGCATGATAACAATCAGTTGTTGTGGACCAAATACATGATCCTTGTACAAACTGATACCTAGTAGAAATAGCATCATGGGTGACCTACGGCAGCTAGAGAGCAGATATGAAGTTTTGTCATGCAGCATTAGCATCTCAAGAGATTCTGGCAGCTCGCAATAAGAGGTAATTAATAATAATACGGGAATTCATCTTTGTTAAAGTTGAGATACATGCCATTTACTATGACAAAAACTGCAGCTCTAATGATGGCCTTCATTTCATCGTCATCCCTCTGCTGTTTGGAAATGCTCTCAGATGATGCTAGCTGTGACATGAGATTTAGACCTATCCTATCCATTTTCAGAAGATCAAATTGTATAATCCATTTCATTTTTGTCATTGCTTTTGGAAATGCATCGCAGTATATGAAGAAGTGTTATTTGGTTATAACCTTTTTTAAACTTAATTTCCACTGATATTTTGGAAAGAGTTCATTGACCTCTGACCCCTAAATACATTCTCCATGACCTTACTTCAGACTAAAATTATGAAACCTCCATGTTTTCATTACAAATTAGCCATCTTTATTTAAATTATCACAAATATGAACACAGGATAAATGTTTTGTTATTTTTATGTCAAACAGATTATACACACACACATATATATATATGTATGTATATATATATATATATATATTATATATGTGTATGTATGTATATATAATATTTCATCTGAACTTGGAACTCAAGGGTGAAACAATATTCTGTATACTGATTTTGGTGTTGTTTAATCTACTGGTACAAATCTTTGCATTTTGGCACCAAGATTACGAACCTGTGATGTTTTATCTCAGAGATACCATTATCATTATCTTATGTTAAAAAGGATATTTACCTTTTTCCTTGAATTTTAAAGGTGAATGTAAATTATTGATGCTTAATTTTATTTTACTTAATTATCCTGTAAGAATCTGTGTATTTTGACACCAAGAACACCAACCTTCGCCGTTTTATCTTAGAGCTACCATTATATAATGTGGTATATAATGTATAAAAGGTCATTGACCTTGGGCCTTAAATTTTATGGGTGAATGTGCATTCTAGGTACTTGATTTTATTTCATTTGGTCTTCTGGTCAGAATCTGTGCATTTACACACCATGATCACCAACCTGTGCCTTTTCATCTCATAGATACCATTATACAGTATGGTAAATATAATGTAAGACCTTTGACCTTAAATTTCATTGGTGAATGTCAATTCTAAGTATTTGAATTCGTTCTATTTTATCTTCTTGTAAGAATCTGTACAATTTGACACCATGATCGCCAGCCTGTACCTTATCATCTCAGAGATACCATAATGCAGTATGGTATATAATGTAAAAAAAGGTCATTGACCTTTGAAAGGCTTTGACCTTTCAAAGGCTTTTACCTTGAATTTTATCGGTGAATGTGCATTCTAGGTACTTAATTTTATTTTATTTGATATTCTGGTAAGAATTTCTGCATTTTGACACCATTATCACCAACCTGCACCTTTCCATCTCAGAGATACCATTATACAGTATATAAGAAAAGGTCATTGACCTTTGACCTTGAAAAAAAGCACTTTCCCCAACCTGTATTCATCCTAACTTTTTTTTGGTAAATGTTGACACCCATACCTACTCAAATCAGTCAAAAAAACATTTCCAATAATTTTATTCCAGATTGGCTACTTTGGGGTCTAATTTAGGGATACTAATTAGTCAGAAAGGGAAATAAATGACAAAGATGCACAAAATAGCAAACAATTAACGGCGGGAAATCAAGGTAGAATGGAATGCGTCAAAAGTTCGATTGGAAAATTAACAAAACGGACAAAGAAAACAGAGAACTATAAACACAACCGGGTTGTCTTGTTTTAATGTTTGAGTCATACTTGCAATTAGATTTAAAATGGCGGCTAGTTTTAAGGTTTAAAATGGAACTTGGTGATTTTATTATTTATTTTAAATCTATTTATTATTATTATTATTATTACGTTTTTCTCTCTCTCTTTTAGGGGGTCTCTTTCCAAAATAAATCATTCAATCTTACAAAGGCTTTTGCATGGTCTCATTCTTTATCTGTTACTGTGTTAGAGTAAAATATTGGTTGTGCTTGATTTCGATCCGAATCAGCATTCATGTTGGAGGTGCCATGGCCGAGCTGTTTCTGGCTATACATGGAGAGCGCGGTCAGGCGCCGATCCCCGCGGCTACGACATTTTTGCTCTTATATACTGCATTCAGATACACGGAAATCCTTTACGCATTATTTGTAACTTGGTGTGCACTTGTTTGTTTAAAAAGTAAAAGCGTATCTTCCCTAATCCATCCTCTGTTGGAAATTATGATGGGATTTAATTACTCATGGTACCTCCTGGCTCTTTTTGTTGTAGAATTTAGACGTTTATGTCAAGGTTTTTTTTCTCTGCATCACTTTTAGAATCACTTTAACCTTTTTTTCATTATACCTTTCTGTATTTTGATCTAATTTTGAATCATTTTCAATGCTGTACGATCGGTACGATATTGAACCCATTTATTGAACAAATTATTCGCGTTTTTACTCACACTGTCTCAATCTAACTTAAATATTAATAAAACATGAGCACATAAGTAAAGGTGAGGTACGAATTATTTTGAAGGCCCATCTTACCATTTTACAAGGGATATTTTTTTAGAACATGCGGTTAAAGTTCAGGTCATAATGACACGCTTGATAGACTACATGTCACGAGTCCGGGTAAGAGTAAACGCCATCGACATTCAAACAATGCCTCCTCCATGGTTTTAGGTCCAACTTTTAACCCCGCCTTTTATTTTATTAATAAAGGAGATCATGGCATTCTTTTTTTTCTTTCACGAAGATTATTATAAAACCCCGGTTTAACCAATGATGTGTACGTAGACGATAATTGATTGACGTGGAACGTTGTTTCGTCTTGCAGTCGCGCGTGACTAGCAAGTTGACTATTGTTCTCAATGCAGCCTCCTCATTGGTTAATCGTTTCGCCTTTTTTGGCACGCGGTTACTAGGGCCTTTCGGTTAGCTCGGCGGTGGCAAAATATATTTTTTTCATGGAGCAGGGTCAAAACGGAAGTCAAACTTCGAAGGCGTTTTTCTCTTGATTTTTATTTTCAAGAGCCCAATTCTTCCTCCATTCTAAAGCTAATATCTCCACTAATATCTACTCCTAAAGGTCGAGTGATATATCAAATTAAAGGTAAAGAAACGGGGAATAATAATCACTAAAAAAGTTGGATTTAAAAAAAAGTCCGACTTGTCTCTCATTTCGGTATGACGAATCACATATCTGCTAATTCCACAAAAATTGTTACCACGGTACCGTTGTCTCCGCCCACACCAAAATTTAATAGGTGGCTTTGTCTAATGGACCTTTATGCAATATTTGAAGATGATCACAGAAGAGATACAGCTGAAAGAGCAGTCGCAATGATATCTCTGCTATTTCAACAAAAAAACTCTTGTTACCGTGGTAACGATGTCTTTGCCCGCACTAAAATAAATCGGTGGATTTGCTTTACCATAATTGACCTCCATGCCGCATTTGAAGATGATCGGAAAGAAATGCAGCTGGTACTGCGCTCACAAGGATATCTCTGCTATTTTTCACAAAAGCTTATAACCTAGGCAACAATGTTTCCGCCAAGACAAAAATTAAAAGGTGGCTTTGCTTTACCATAATGGACATTTACGCCACATTTGGAGATGATCAAAGAAGAGATGCAGCTGGTAGAGCACTCACAATGACACCTCTGCAAGTCCACATAAACTCTTGCTACCATTACAATAATATCTCCACCCTCAATAAAATCAATAGGCGGATTTGCTTTACCATAATAGACCTTTATGCAACATTGAAAGATGATCGGAGAAGAAATGCAGCTAGAACAGCACTCACAAAGACATCTCTGTTATTTCAACTATAACTCTTGTTACCATGGCAACAAGTTTTTTCCTGCACACCAAAATAAATAATCGGCTTTCTTTACTGGACCTTCTATAAGACCTATTTACCTGCGACAAATGCTCCTCGAATAACAATTACTCTGCCCAAGATTGCTCTACCGACAGTTACTAGGCCTAAAGGGAGACAAGACACTTGCTCTGACGAAAATATTTGTTACATCCTTTTGCGTTACATACTTTTTTGTATTGTTTTGTTTTAACATTCAAGTTGTTGTGCCACTTTATATCATAGGCGGATCGAGGCGGGCGAGGGGCCCGGGTCCCCCCTATTGGCGGAGCAAAAAAAAGGGAGAAAGGGGGGGGGGGGCAGGGAAAAGAGAGAGAAAAGGAGAGGAAGACAAGTGAAAGACTTGGAAAGTAAAAAAAAAATCTTTCATATTTCAATATATAAGATTGTCGCTTGCACTTCGTGCTCGCATTGCCTGTTAGTTGATTTACATATCTTGCTTAATATGGAGCTTAAATATCAAGTTTGGAAGTCAATATGCAAAAGATATTTCGCAGCGGAAATTGAACTTTCATTATTTTGTTTGACTTTCAAATTGATTGTTTTAAAGTGATTTTTAAAGATGTTAGTTTTACGATCTGAACATAAATATTTTCTGCTCGTGCTGCACGCTTGCAAATGTTAACTTATCAGTTACCTTTATTATTTCGTCTATTCCATAAAGTTTTCAAAATATCCCTTTGCAGATTGTCAAAACTTATCAGAGAGCGCTGCACGCTCGCATTTTAATTGGCAAGTAATGTATGTCTCAATATTGATTATACAACAAACTTCTTAAAATCCACATTTCGTGAGAGTCTATCAAAAGTTTCGGCTCGCGATTTGCGCTTGCATTAATTGTTAAAAATGTATTTACTTATGCATCTCATTCATAATTACCAAAGTTCTTAAAATATCCAGTTTTCAGGCCATGATTTTGTGCCCTACTTAGGCATATTAGCTTAATAAATAAGATAAATGATTTTTTAATCAAATTTCCCTTTTGTTTCATCTCGCACTTAGCAAGAGAAATAGGAAGATCATGTGATGAATTGCCTTTGATTTAATAGAGGGCAAGAAACAGAAGGAGATAAAAAGAAAACTCTAGATGATATAAATGTACATTCTCAAAATATTAGAGGGCGCTATTTCTTAAAGGAATAGTCACTGATGCGAAAAACACATTTGGAGTATGTGAAATGATACAATTGGCAAACCCTGAAAGCATGACACCAAAAAATTCAAACAAAGAAGTTATGGCAATTTAACTATTTCAAGACTTTGCAAGGGAGGGCGCTATTTCTAAAGGTTAAGGTAACTAATAATGGACAATATGTTTACCAAATCAGAATGAATTTGGATGAAAAACGGAGCCAGGAAAGGACTAACAAAAATTACATATTGATCAAATTGGATTTTGGCAGATTTTGCCTTCCATAGGAAGTTACATCCTCGAGTCAAACAGATTTCGTCCATTTTTTAGACCGTGTGGCCGCTGAACAGAGAGAGAGATTATTTGGGCACATGTGGTTTAGTCTGGAGAGAGACCGTTTAGGCACATGTTGTACACTTTACACACGATCCCTAAAGCACCAGACATGCACACGGGCCTGTGAAGTGCAAAGTGCCAAAGTGGTGCAATTTAGACGTCTCTCTCGCGTATGTTTTGGTATCGATCGCCCATTTTGTTTTCAATTTTGACAGAACAAACGAGGCAGATATTTTCCTTTTTTGAGGATCTAGTTTTTGCCTCGATGTCCTGATTTTGTGTCACGGTAGATCTTCATCCATATAGTCAAAGTAAGTGCATAATATATTTTCCTCCTTTTATTTGGAGTGCTATTATTAGTATTGCAACCCCATTTCTACCCCATTTTGCGGAGTAATGTTTGACTAGTATCTACACGGACGAGTCCTGGGCTCCGGCTCGCGAAGCGGCCGGGCCGGAGCTCTCTGGGTAGGTATAGCGGAGGGAAGCAGTAGACCTAACGTTAGTATGATGGAGGGCCCCAAGTCTGCGCACCTAACGATTTGATTTAAGATTTAACATGAATGTCTTTGTATTTCACAAGATCTTTCCTTTAATAATGTTCCTTATATTATAATGATTAAGTGTACTAAATATCTCGTACAAATTTGAAAGAAATATAGGATTTTCTTGCATTGGCGGCGGAAGCCAAAAAGATTGGAGGGGGGGGGGGGGGGGTGTTGCACCCACAAATGTAATAACGCCCACAAATGTAATAACATTTTACCCACAAATGTAATAACGCCCACAAATGTAATAACACTTTACCCACAAATGTAATAATTTTTGATCGCCCACAAATGTAATAATGGCTTTACCCACAAATGTAATAAATTTGAAGGGATTTTTGGCGAATCCGTTCTAAACTGAAATCCCAAGGAACGCGTTCATATAGCACAAAAGTGCAAAGTCTTTTTTCAGACCGGGTTAATAAAACATCAAAGTACAAGTCCAAAGTCTTTCTTCCAGACCCGGTTGTTTCAAAAATTATAATATAAATCCAAAGTCTTTTTTCCAGACCCGGTTGTTTAAAAAAATATAATAAAAGTCCAAAGTCTTTTTTTCCAGACCCGGTTGTTTAAAAAATTGTGATATAAGTCCAAAGTTTTTTTTTCCAGACCCGGTTGTTTCAAAAATTATAATATAAATCCAAAGTCTTTTTTCCAGACCCGGTTGTTTCAAAAATTATAATATAAATCCAAAGTCTTTTTTCCAGACCCGGTTGTTTCAAGAATTTTAATAAGTCCAAAGTCTTTTTCCTGACCCAGTTATTTCAAAATTTATAATATGAGTCCAAACTAAGATACGATAATGATATTCCTGTGGAAAAAAAATCGGAATCGAGCTTAGTCTTTTCTCCAGACCCAGTTAATTAAAACTGGTTGAATTAATGTCTTTGTTGTTTCAACTTATACGGTGTATATTGTGAATATATGCACGAAGAGTAAATTGAAAATCAAGCGTAGTCTTTTCTCCAGACCCGGTTACCTGTTATTTAAACATTATGAATAACAGTTTAAAAACAGTATAAAGACCCCATAATCTTATTAATTCTGGATATATAGCGTAGTCTTTCAGCCCGACCATTTTTTCTTTAAAAAAACGCTAATAGTAAGAATTAGAAAAAATCAAAGTTTAAGACCAAACAAACCTTCAACCTAAGAACCTGTTTTAAAAGAGTTTTAGAGTGTTGTCTTTATTCCAGACCTAAAACAGTTACGAAAAAAAAATCTTGTAACATAAGACCTTATATTCTTATTCTCGTGGAATAACACGAGTTTTAAAACATACTCTTTCCTCCAGACCCGGCTATTAAAAAAAAGTAACTGAAAAACTTCGAATCTAAGACCAAATTTCCAAAGTTTCACCCAGTAAAAATATGTCTTTTTTAAATAATACTACTACCCCTACAAAACATTGTAATAACGCGTGGTTAAAGCAGACATCCTTTCCCCAGACTTGGTTTATATTTGAAAAATAAAATAGTTTTTACAAATATTCTAAAACGAATACCCAATAATCTAATTACTGTGGAACAACATGAAGACCGATTGACGAAGATCGACTTTCCTCCAGACACAATTATTTCAGGAATAAAAAATCAATAAAACTCAACCCCCAACAACAAATCTAAGAACCAACAATCCTCCAAATTAAGACCATGCATGTAGAAAAGCACGCGTTTAGAGCGTTGTCTTTATTCCAGACCCGGTGATTTAAAAATGATTTAAACAATCCTAAAAACAAAAGACTCATATTCTTATTCTTGTGGAATAACACGAGTATTATGCTTAGTCTTTCGTCTGGACCCGGTTATTTAAAAGATAAACAAATATTGAAAAAAAAAATGACAGCTGAGACCAATCTTCAAAATTAAACCCACTTAAAATGCTTGGGCTTACAGTGTTGTCTTTACCCCTCACCGACGTATATTATAACTATAACTAACGACCGGGTCTGGAAAAAAGACTTTGGACGTATATAATAATTTTGAAACAACGGGTCTGGTAAAAAGACTTTGGACGTATATTATAATTTTGAAAAACCGGGTCTGGAAAAATACTTGGACTTTTGTGCTATATGAACGCATTACTATAGGATATTAGTGTAGAACGAATTCGCCAAAAATCAATTCAAATTTATTACATTTTTAGGTAATTTACCTAAAAATGTAATAAATTTGAATTGATTTTTGGCGTCATTACTACATTTGTGGGTAAAGTGCATTATTACATTTGTGGGTAAAGTGTTATTACATTTGTGGGCGTTATTACATTTGTGGGTAAAGTGTTATTACATTTGTGGGCGTTATTACATTTGTGGGCGATTATTACATTTGTGGGTGTAACAGGGGGGGTCTACCGGTACCTGAAATTTTGTAATGGACACATGTAAAAAAAATTGAGAACCACGGAAAAAAGGTCATCAACCTAAATTTTAGGAGGAGACAAGATACATTTTAAGGGGGTCCACCAGAATTTAGGGGGGACGAAGGAAACAAAATTGACAAGCAAGCCCCCCCCCAAAAAAAAGGTTATCAACTGAAAATTTAGGGGGAGGGGACTGTTCCCCCACCTTAAATTTTGTGGGGGACCTTTCCCCCGCTTCCGCTGCCTATGTATAAACTCAGACAGTCATTTTCAGATTGAACCAAAAAATGGTACAGTACCTCATGTCTGCGCACCCATTTACTTTGCACGTGATTTAGATATTTTGATGAAAATGGCTGCATTATGAGGCTGTCAAATGTAATACCCAAAATTGATTAATAATTTTTCCAACATTTTGAGTCGATTTTTTTTTTACTGAATATCTTTTTATGTATTGCATGTGTAAAGTCTGTGGTCGTCATGTATCTTCTTTTACTAGAAATCGCGCAGATATGAGACAAGTGAAGCGACTTAAAAAACCGCGAGAGTGCGCGCTCTTTTTCCTGACTGAAAATCGCACTTCGAAAAGTGCGCCGAAATTTGATGCATGACTCCGCATCGATATTTGCTTGCTTCTCTCCCTTTCCAAGGGAACTGCTGCATGAAAGGGTCTTTCGTAGAACCGTTCTACGTAAGAACGAAATATCGCTCGACTGTTTCACAAAGCAATTTTGGGCGATACGAAGAATGGTCCTTGGAAAGACACCTCCAGGCATGATCTTATTTAGACACTGCCCGCCACCGTCGGCATTGAGAGAAAATGCGTTTACGGCAAGCCATACTGACATATCACCTTTAAAAATTATTGGGGGTCATTTGATTGCAGTCTGATGCATTTTATCTTTGATGGCAGCAAGTCATATTAGTAGACCGGCCAAAACGATTTTTTATACTTTGGACGGCAAAATTTGTTAATGCTTGCTAATGCTTGGCATCCCAGCTAAAAGTTTTGCAAAAATGCCCAGGAATAGCGTACGGCCGGATGCCAAGCGCAATTTTGCGTGAAAGTGTCATTTTTAGCGTAAAATCTGAAAGACTGTCAAAAATCACGCATTTTGATATTTTGACGGATTATCATCATATTTTTGATTATCTTTGATATGAAATTATTTTTATTCAGAATTTCAAATTATAAGTCTACTAAATATGCATTTCAAATTTGAATATTACACACACACATATAGCACAGGGAAACATAAAACAGCGATTTCCTCGAAATAAAAGTTTGTGAAAACTATCAATAGTTTGAAGTTTTTTACGCAACATAAATTCTTCGATTTAAATGCGTTTATCCATCGAATGTATAGTAAATGTCCTAGTGCCACAAATATTAAAAGAATTTTCAAGAAAGATGGTAGATATCTCATTTTATGTTATCCGAAAAGATACAATGTGCATTTTACCATGTGCGCATTTTGAAAGAAAAATGGAAAATACCGTACATTATGTACATAATTACATGTATAAGTACATACTAAAGCGAGTTTTTATTTACATGTAAAAGTCCATAATAAAGCGAGTTTTTAATTGGATAGCACAATTTGTCAATTCCTTGCATCCCAGCTAAAAGTCTTGCGGAAATACTGAGGAATAGCGTACGGGCGGATGCCAAGTTCACTTTTGCGTGAAAGTGTCATTTTTAGCGTAAAATCTGAAAGACTGTCGAAAATCACGCATTTTAATATTTTGACGGATTATCATCATATTTTTGATTATCTTTGATATGAAATTATCTTTATTCAGAATTTCAAATTATAAGTCTACTAAATATGCATTTCAAATTTGAATATTACACACACACATATGGCACAGGGAAATATAAAACCGCGATTTACTCAAAATAGAGGTTTGTAAAAATTATTAATGGTATAATGTTTGTGTTCCGCAGCTCAATTTCGTCAAGATTTAGTGCTAACCGAATAAATACTTAATAATTGTTGTCATGTCACATATAGTGAAAACAAATACTGAAATAAGATGCAAGATATATATCATTTTATGTTATATATGCGAAATATAACGATGCACATTATTTTATCAGATGCGCATTTCTGATAAAAAAATAAACAGCGCACAATATTACATCGATATTGCACATATCTTATATCAGTGCGATACTCGTCATGATATTATATAGGATTATGTTTGCTTTTGTAGGGTTCGATCTTCTTGCTATTTCCACGAATGAATTGGTGCTGAACTTAAATCTACCTGTGGCGATATTCAGAAATAGGTCTGATATTTAATTTGCCGTTACCATGGCAGCATTAATTTTACAGGAATATCTATATCCAAAATCATAGAAAACATACATGTATGAATAAAGCGATTGAATTAGCATTTTTAAACCACTCTGTCAATCTACATTTTACTTCAGTTATTTGATTATCAAAGTATATTAAAAAAAATGGCCGTTGCACGGCAGTACCTATTTTTTGTCTCGTCGGCATTGCAGAGCAGGACTAAAGGAGCCACTTCTCCGGTGGAGGTGACGGTAGTTTTGATTTAACAGCGTCATATCAACCTTGAAATCTTAACCAAAGTTCATTTTTCAAAATTTCATTATAACTTTGAACGTATAGAAAAAAATTAATGACACTTTAATTTTAATGACCTTTTAAAGGTCAAGTCCACCTCAAAAATTGTTGATTTGAATCAATAGAGAAAAATCAGACAAGCACAATGCTGAAAATTTCATCAAAATCGGATGTAAAATAAGAAAGTTATGACATTTCAAAGTTTCGCTTATTTTTAAGAAAATAGTTATATGAACGAGCCAGATACATCCAAATGAGAGAGTTGATGATGTCACTCACTCACTATTTCATTTGTTTTCTATTGTTTACATTATACAATATTTCAATTTTTACGACTTTGACGATTATGACCTCCTTGCCTGAACCACAAAATGTTAAGATAATGGAATTCCACAGGTTCAGGGAAGAATGAAACTTCATTTCACATGACAATGACGAGAAAATGAAAATATTTCATAAAATAAAAAACAAAATAAATAGTGAGTGAGTGATGTCATCAGTTCCCTCTTTTGCATAATGACCGAGATGTGCATATAACTGTTTTGTGAAATAAAGCGAAACTTTAAAATGTCATAACTTTTATATTTTACATCCGATTTTGATGATTTTTTCAGTTTTATGCTTGTTGAATTTTTCTCTTTATTCAAATCAAGTTTTTGTTGGGGTGGACTTGTCCTTTAAAGTACTTATTCATGTAATTATGTTTATAATTTACAGTATCTTCAATTTTACACTCAAAATGCCCCCCCCTCCCCGATAAATTTTGCATGTCCCGTTTCGGAAAATATCTCTTCCACCTTACTTAAAAAAATTATTTTGATATTTGTGACATTAGAAACGAACGATATTCAATAGATGAACCAATTTAAATCGAAGAATTTGAGTTGTAAAAAAACTAAGAGCTATTGATAGTGTTCACAAACTTTTATTTCGAGTAAATCACGATTTTTTGTGTCATATTGCCATATATGTGTGTGTAATATTCCAAATTGAAATGCATATTTAGTAGACTAATAATTTGAAACTCTGATAAAAACAATTCCATATCAAAGATAATCAAAAATATGATGATAATCAGTCAAAATAGTAAAATGCGTGATTTTCGACAGTCTTTCAGATTTTACGCTAAAAATGATACTTTCACGCAAAAGAGCACTTGGCATCACCCGCACGCTATTCCCCGATTATTTCCGCAAGACTTTTAGCTGGGATGCAAGGAATTGACAAATTGTGCTATCTAATTAAAAACTCGCTTTATTATGTACTTTTACATGTAATTATGTACATAATGTACGGTATTTTCCATTTTTCTTTCAAAATGCGCACATGGTAAAATGCACATTGTATCCTTTCGGATAACATAAAATGAGATATTTACCATCTTACTTGAAAATTCTTTTAATATTTGTGGCACTAGGACATTTACTATACATTCGATGGATAAACGCATTTAAATCGAAGAATTTATGTTGCGTAAAAAAACTTCAAACTATTGATAGTTTTCACAAACTTTTATTTCGAGGAAATAGCTGTTTTATTTATCCCTGTGCCATATGTGTGTGTGTAATATTCAAATTTGAAATGCATATTTAGTAGACTTATAATTTGAAATTCTGAATAAAAATAATTTCATATCAAAGATAATCAAAAATATGATGATAATCCGTCAAAATATCAAAATGCGTGATTTTCGACAGTCTTTCAGATTTTACGCTAAAAATGACACTTTCACGCAAAAGCGCACTTGGCATCCGCCCGTACGCTATTCCTCAGTATTTCCGCAAGACTTTTAGCTGGGAAGCAAGGAATTGACAAATTGTGCTATCCAATTAAAAACTCGCTTTATTATGGACTTTTACATGTAAATAAAAACTCGCTTTAGTATGTACTTATACATGTAATTATGTACATAATGTACGGTATTTTCAATTTTTTTTTCAAAATGCGCACATGGTTAAATGCACATTATATCCTTTCGGATAACATAAAATGAGATATCTACCATCTTTCTTGAAAATTCTTTTAATATTTGTGGCACTAGGACATTTACTATACATTCGATGGATAAACGCATTTAAATCGAAGAATTTATGTTGCGTAACAAAACTTCAAACTATTGATAGTTTTCACAAACTTTTATTTCGAGGAAATCGCTGTTTTATGTTTCCCTGTGCCATATATGTATGTGTAATATTCAAATTTGAAATGCATATTTAGTAGACTTATAATTTGAAATTCTGAATAAAAATAATTTCATATCAAAGATAACCAAAAATATGATGATAATCCGTCAAAATATCAAAATGCGTGATTTTTGACAGTCTTTCAGATTTTACGCTAAAAATGACACTTTCACGCAAAATTGCGCTTGGCATCCGGCCGTACGCTATTCCTGGGTATTTTTGCAAGACTATTAGCTGGGATGCCAAGCATTAACAAATTTTGCCGTCGAATCTTTATCTAGAGCACTTTTTGAGGTTTGGCCGGTCTACTATATCGCAGAGTACCCTACAGGTATAAGCTTATCCCATTTGATTTGTATAACCACGTATTTCGCAGAGTACCCTACAGGTATAAGCTTATCCCATTTGATTTATATTACTCGTACATTGCAGAGTATTGTACAGGGATAAGTTTATCCCATTTGATATTTATTACTTGTACATTCCAGAGTATCCTACAGGTATAAGCTTATCCCATTTGATATGTATTACTTGTACATTGCAGAGTATCCTACTGGTATAAGCTTATCCCTTTTAGGTGATTTGTACTACCTCATGCAGTGCAGAGTATGATACAGATATAAGCTAATTCCTCAAACCGTCTGGCTTTCATGTCGCAGTATAAGCTTATACCCGAATTATCCAGTTTCAATTGTATGAGTTTATATGTCATACTGGCTACATGAGGAGGTATAAGCTTATCCCTAAAGCTATTCTGGTTTTAATGTCCAGGTTTATTATTTATACCAATCTGACCACCTTCAAGGTATAAGCTTATACATTTTTTCAAACAATGTTGTTTGCTCAATGATATTCAATCGTATTTATTATTGAATAATTGTAAATAAATATTTGTGAAATAAATCGTATATCTTTAACCGCTTTAGCTCTGTTCTTTCCCAATTTATTTGATGTTTGAATTTCAAGTGTGAATTGTTAGAATGATTCTTGAGTCGACTGAGTGTGAATGATTGAAATTTAAAATGTCACTTTTTTACATGAATGATGTGTTGTAAAATGTTTTTTCATTCTTTTTGATATGTCTGAAAAGGAAAAGATATTATTATCCTCTTATTTGTTAAGAAAAACACAATTTGGCATAATATTTTGACAAAATCTGGATTTGTCCAGTCCAGATTGAAATAATTCACTGTTTATACTACTCAGTAGCAAACAAATAGTTTCCCGCTTGTACTTTCGAGAAAATATTAAAGATTCGAATATAACGTCATACAAGAGTTTATGTGAATTCTTCATTTTCAAGGCAAACTTTGATTAGCGATAACTTGGAATCCACTAGTGCTACAAACTTCAATTGTCTTTTAAAATAAAGTTCATGAAATTCTTCAAAAATAATGCATTAGGTATTTGTCTTCAAAATCTCGCCTTAATGGTTTAAATCGGCTTTGAAGTCTGAATGTTCATTCACTGAAATTGGGCCAGTCAGCGATCGTGTATACGTATGCTTATCCGTATGAAATAAAACATGTGGTATGCGCTTGATGTATTTCATCTTGTCTTCAAATCAAACGTTTGGTGGTATTACATTTTTCGCACATATGCAGTAACCTTATTCGGCAGATTAATCCATACAAATATCTCTTCTGTTTTTATTCAAAACTAATCAATTCATGGTCTCAATATTTAAATTGTATTGAAAAAAAAACGATGCATCTAGTGGTTGCAGGCAGCTACGGTTCTCAACGATATTCAAAAGGATCAGCTCGCGTAATATGCACACAAACTTTTTCGAGCTTCGCCCAAGATACGGCCTACTGAGAGATTCCTTACAAGTCCTTAATTGCTCTGGTCTACATCTTGCTTGCTTTACAAGAGATGAATACATTTTCTTTTAGAGTTTGTGATATTTTTTTCATTTGCGCTTTGCTTTCTCTCCTCTCTTTTACGATCTCAGGTTGACTCCTTTATTGAGAAATTGAAAATTAAATCAATATAAATATAACTATTTTCCTTAAGATATACTTCTCAGTAGCAAACAAATGGTTTCCCGTTTGTACTTTCGAGAAAATATTAGAGATTTGAATATAACGTCATATAAGAGTTTATATGAATTCTTCATTTCCAAGGAAAACTTTGATTAGCGATAACTTGGAATCCACTAGTGCTACAAACTTCAATTGTCTTTTAAAATAAAGTTCATGAAATTCTTCAAAAATAATGCATGAGGTATTTGTCTTCAAAATCTCGCCTTAATGGTTTAAATCGGCTTTGAAGTCTGAATGTTCATTCACTGAAATTGGGCCAGTCAGCGATCGTGTATACGTATGCTTATCCGTATGAAATAAAACCTGTGGTATGCACTTGATGTATTTCATCTTGTCTTCAAATCAAACCTTTGGTGGTATTACATTTTTTCGCCACATATGCAGTAACCTTATTCGGCAGATTAATCAATACAAATATCTCTTCTGTTTTTATTCAAAACTAATCAATTCATGGTCTCAATATTTAAATTGTATTGAAAAAAAACGATGCATCTAGTGGTTGCAGGCAGCTACGGTTCTCAACGATATTCAAAAAGATCAGCTCGCGTAATATGCACACAAACTTTTTCGAGCTTCGCCCAAGATACGGCCTACTGAGAGATTCCTTACAAGTCCTTAATTGCTCTGGTCTACATCTTGCTTTACAAGAGATGAATACATTTTTTTTAGAGTTTGGGATATTTCTTCATTTGCGCTTTGCTTTCTCTCCTCTCTTTTACGATCTCAGGTTGACTCCTTTATTGAGAAATTGAAAATTAAATCAATATAAATATAACTATTTTCCTTAAGATATACTTCTCAGTAGCAAACAAATAGTTTCCCGCTTGTACTTTCGAGAGAATATTAAAGATTCGAATATAACGTCATACAAGAGTTTATGTGAATTCTTCATTTTCAAGGCAAACTTTGATTAGCGATAACTTGGAATCCACTAGTGCTACAAACTTCAATTGTCTTTTAAAATAAAGTTCATGAAATTCTTCAAAAATAATGCATTAGGTATTTGTCTTCAAAATCTCGCCTTAATGGTTTAAATCGGCTTTGAAGTCTGAATGTTCATTCACTGAAATTGGGCCAGTCAGCGATCGTGTATACGTATGCTTATCCGTATGAAATAAAACCTGTGGTATGCACTTGATGTATTTCATCTTGTCTTCAAATCAAACCTTTGGTGGTATTACATTTTTTCGCCACATATGCAGTAACCTTATTCGGCAGATTAATCAATACAAATATCTCTTCTGTTTTTATTCAAAACTAATCAATTCATGGTCTCAATATTTAAATTGTATTGAAAAAAAACGATGCATCTAGTGGTTGCAGGCAGCTACGGTTCTCAACGATATTCAAAAAGATCAGCTCGCGTAATATGCACACAAACTTTTTCGAGCTTCGCCCAAGATACGGCCTACTGAGAGATTCCTTACAAGTCCTTAATTGCTCTGGTCTACATCTTGCATTACAAGAGATGAATACATTTTTTTTAGAGTTTGGGATATTTCTTCATTTGCGCTTTGCTTTCTCTCCTCTCTTTTACGATCTCAGGTTGACTCTTTTATTGAGAAATTGAAAATTAAATCAATATAAATATAACTATTTTCCTTAAGATATACTTCTCAGTAGCAAACAAATAGTTTCCCGCTTGTACTTCCGAGAAAATATTAAAGATTTGAATATAACGTCATACAAGAGTTTATGTGAATTCTTCATTTTCAAGGCAAACTTTGATTAGCGATAACTTGGAATCCACTAGTGCTACAAACTTCAATTGTCTTTTAAAATAAAGTTCATGAAATTCTTCAAAAATAATGCAATCAGGTATTTGTCTTCAAAATCTCGCCTTAATGGTTTAAATCGGCTTTGAAGTCTGAATGTTCATTCACTGAAATTGGGCCAGTCAGCGATCGTGTATACGTATGCTTATCCGTATGAAATAAAACCTGTGGTATGCACTTGATGTATTTCATCTTGTCTTCAAATCAAACCTTTGGTGGTATTACATTTTTTCGCCACATATGCAGTAACCTTATTCGGCAGATTAATCAATACAAATATCTCTTCTGTTTTTATTCAAAACTAATCAATTCATGGTCTCAATATTTAAATTGTATTAAAAAAAAAACGATGCATCTAGTGGTTGCAGGCAGCTACGGTTCTCAACGATATTCAAAAAGATCAGCTCGCGTAATATGCACACAAACTTTTTCGAGCTTCGCCCAAGATACGGCCTACTGAGAGATTCCTTACAAGTCCTTAATTGCTCTGGTCTACATCTTGCTTTACAAGAGATGAATACATTTTTTTTTAGAGTTTGGGATATTTCTTCATTTGCGCTTTGCTTTCTCTCCTCTCTTTTACGATCTCAGGTTGACTCTTTTATTGAGAAATTGAAAATTAAATCAATATAAATATAACTATTTTCCTTAAGATATACTTCTCAGTAGCAAACAAATAGTTTCCCGCTTGTACTTCCGAGAAAATATTAAAGATTTGAATATAACGTCATACAAGAGTTTATGTGAATTCTTCATTTTCAAGGCAAACTTTGATTAGCGATAACTTGGAATCCACTAGTGCTACAAACTTCAATTGTCTTTTAAAATAAAGTTCATGAAATTCTTCAAAAATAATGCAATCAGGTATTTGTCTTCAAAATCTCGCCTTAATGGTTTAAATCGGCTTTGAAGTCTGAATGTTCATTCACTGAAATTGGGCCAGTCAGCGATCGTGTATACGTATGCTTATCCGTATGAAATAAAACCTGTGGTATGCACTTGATGTATTTCATCTTGTCTTCAAATCAAACCTTTGGTGGTATTACATTTTTTCGCCACATATGCAGTAACCTTATTCGGCAGATTAATCAATACAAATATCTCTTCTGTTTTTATTCAAAACTAATCAATTCATGGTCTCAATATTTAAATTGTATTGAAAAAAAACGATGCATCTAGTGGTTGCAGGCAGCTACGGTTCTCAACGATATTCAAAAAGATCAGCTCGCGTAATATGCACACAAACTTTTTCGAGCTTCGCCCAAGATACGGCCTACTGAGAGATTCCTTACAAGTCCTTAATTGCTCTGGTCTACATCTTGCTTTACAAGAGATGAATACATTTTTTAGAGTTTGGGATATTTCTTCATTTGCGCTTTGCTTTCTCTCCTCTCTTTTACGATCTCAGGTTGACTCCTTTATTGAGAAATTGAAAATTAAATCAATATAAATATAACTATTTTCCTTAAGATATACTTCTCAGTAGCAAACAAATAGTTTCCCGCTTGTACTTTCGAGAGAATATTAAAGATTTGAATATAACGTCATACAAGAGTTTATATGAATTCTTCATTTTCAAGGCAAACTTTGATTAGCGATAACTTGGAATCCACTAGTGCTACAAATTTCAATTGTCTTTTAAAATAAAGTTCATGAAATTCTTCAAAAATAATGCATGAGGTATTTGTCTTCAAAATCTCGCCTTAATGGTTTAAATCGGCTTTGAAGTCTGAATGTTCATTCACTGAAATTGGGCCAGTCAGCGATCGTGTATACGTATGCTTATCCGTATGAAATAAAACCTGTGGTATGCACTTGATGTATTTCATCTTGTCTTCAAATCAAACCTTTGGTGGTATTACATTTTTTCGCCACATATGCAGTAACCTTATTCGGCAGATTAATCAATACAAATATCTCTTCTGTTTTTATTCAAAACTAATCAATTCATGGTCTCAATATTTAAATTGTATTGAAAAAAAACGATGCATCTAGTGGTTGCAGGCAGCTACGGTTCTCAACGATATTCAAAAAGATCAGCTCGCGTAATATGCACACAAACTTTTTCGAGCTTCGCCCAAGATACGGCCTACTGAGAGGTTCCTTACAAGTCCTTAATTGCTCTGGTCTACATCTTGCTTTACAAGAGATGAATACATTTTTTAGAGTTTGTGATATTTTTTCATTTGCGCTTTGCTTTCTCTCCTCTCTTTTACGATCTCAGGTTGACTCTTTTATTCAGAAATTGAAAATTAAATCAATATAAATATAACTATTTTCCTTAAGATATACTTCGCAGTAGCAAACAATTGGTTTCCCGTTTGTCATTCGAGAGAATATTAAAGATTTGAATATAACGTCATACAAGAGTTTATGTGAATTCTTCATTTTCAAGGCAAACTTTGATAAGCGATAACTTGGAATCCACTAGTGCTACAAATTTCAATTGTCTTTTAAAATAAAGTTCATGAAATTCTTCAAAAATAATGCATGAGGTATTTGTCTTCAAAATCTCGCCTTAATGGTTTAAATCGGCTTTGAAGTCTGAATGTTCATTCACTGAAATATGGCCAGTCAGCGATCGTGTATACGTATGCTTATCCGTCAGTCAAGGAAACTCCCGCTTTTGCGAGAGCGACAGAATCTCGATTAACAGGGATTTGTGGTCGCATGACGTAATCTTTTAGGATCTCACCGAATAGCTTTCCTGTACAAAGTGAATGGGGTTTTTTGACATAACCTCACTAAAAAATTCATATAAAAAAAGCACCACGGTGGCGGATTTTTATTTTCAAATATGTTAAAGAAAACTAAATTTCTCATCTATATTCCAAAAAATAGAATTCGCCACCGTGGTGCTTAGACGCTATTGAAGAAAGAAGACACATTTATGCTGAAAAAATGCAAGCAAAAGTTCTCGTAAGAGGAGGTTAGTCTCTGCGTTCAGCCTTTGTGCCGCGATACTCCGCTACATGTAGCCGAACGCGTGGTGTGTGTGTGTACAAAGTGTGCATAGAGCTATGGTACTACCATGGACATTCCATGATCATGCTGAAAGTTATTTTGGGTACGGCATTACGTAATATATGATAAGAAAGACTTGGAAAATATATTCGTTCCTATGGTAATAACCTCTAACCAGCTCTCCGGCGGTTTAGTGCTATGGAAAATGGATATGCAGTTCTCGATAATGTTCATAATCTAAACCATTGATCTCACACCTGTTCACTGCTAGCATGGATCATGTCGAATGGAGAATGGTCATGATTATAATGACATCATGATATTCTCATCTGGGCTGGACGTTTGAGGGAAGTTTGGACATGGATCGAGCTGACAGGCAGACTTTTATAATGCACTTGATTTGGTGACCGCTAGCCCCAATACTTTGCAGTATGTATGTTTTGGAGGTGAATACAGTATACTTTTTTCCAATTTGTTGGCTTCGTCAACCAGTCAATTAATGATTGTTTTAGGACAGACCTGTATTCGGCATGCTTTGAAATTGCATATCGACGTAATAATTTCCATGACTTCCGCCGGCACTGGTAGTGGAAATAATATTATAATGAATTGATTATGGATTGTGCATCAGATCATAAGCTGAATGCTGAGGTGGAATTAACATGAAAGTTGGATATTACGGATATGACGGTGGATCCAAAAATATGGTTTTATTACGGTACATTTAACGTCAGGATTAAGGGTAAGTGATGAACGAAAATCAAATTGAATGCTTGACAATAAATAAGAGAGAGAAAGAGAGAGAGGGGGAGAGAGAGGCACATGCTCTAAACATAACAATGTCCCGAAGAATGCACGGTTTTGTCATGGAGCTAACAGCTCTATGGTTGTATACACGCGTACACATTTTCACCGCTCTTACCGAGTGTTCGCACACATACATAAGGGTCTGAAAACAGCCGAGAAAGACTACACAGGGCGAAGGTTTTCAGCGGTGATTCACGCTTCGGTGAACGCAACTATCTCGAAAAAGGGACGTTTCAAACGATCTCGGAAAAGCGGGAGTTTCCCTGACTGTCCGTATAAAATAAAACCTGTGGTATGCACTTGATGTATTTCATCTTGTCTTCAAATCAAACCTTTGGTGGTATTACATTTTTTCGCCACATATGCAGTAACCTTATTCGGCAGATTAATCAATACAAATATCTCTTCTGTTTTTATTCAAAACTAATCAATTCATGGTCTCAATATTTAAATTGTATTGAAAAAAAACGATGCATCTAGTGGTTGCAGGCAGCTACGGTTCTCAACGATATTCAAAAAGATCAGCTCGCGTAATATGCACACAAACTTTTTCGAGCTTCGCCCAAGATACGGCCTACTGAGAGGTTCCTTACAAGTCCTTAATTGCTCTGGTCTACATCTTGCTTTACAAGAGATGAATACATTTTTTAGAGTTTGGGATATTTCTTCATTTGCGCTTTGCTTTCTCTCCTCTCTTTTACGATCTCAGGTTGACTCTTTTATTGAGAAATTGAAAATTAAATCAATATAAATATAACTATTTTCCTTAAGATATACTTCTCAGTAGCAAACAAATGGTTTCCCGCTTGTACTTTCGAGAGAATATTAAAGATTTGAATATAACGTCATACAAGAGTTTATGTGAATTCTTCATTTTCAAGGCAAACTTTGATTAGCGATAACTTGGAATCCACTAGTGCTACAAACTTCAATTGTCTTTTAAAATAAAGTTCATGAAATTCTTCAAAAATAATGCAATCAGGTATTTGTCTTCAAAATCTCGCCTTAATGGTTTAAATCGGCTTTGAAGTCTGAATGTTCATTCACTGAAATTGGGCCAGTCAGCGATTGTGTATACGTATGCTTATCCGTATGAAATAAAACCTGTGGTATGCACTTGATGTATTTCATCTTGTCTTCAAATCAAACCTTTGGTGGTATTACATTTTTTCGCCACATATGCAGTAACCTTATTCGGCAGATTAATCAATACAAATATCTCTTCTGTTTTTATTCAAAACTAATCAATTCATGGTCTCAATATTTAAATTGTATTAAAAAAAAAACGATGCATCTAGTGGTTGCAGGCAGCTACGGTTCTCAACGATATTCAAAAAGATCAGCTCGCGTAATATGCACACAAACTTTTTCGAGCTTCGCCCAAGATACGGCCTACTGAGAGATTCCTTACAAGTCCTTAATTGCTCTGGTCTACATCTTGCTTTACAAGAGATGAATACATTTTTTTTTAGAGTTTGGGATATTTCTTCATTTGCGCTTTGCTTTCTCTCCTCTCTTTTACGATCTCAGGTTGACTCTTTTATTGAGAAATTGAAAATTAAATCAATATAAATATAACTATTTTCCTTAAGATATACTTCTCAGTAGCAAACAAATAGTTTCCCGCTTGTACTTTCGAGAGAATATTAAAGATTTGAATATAACGTCATACAAGAGTTTATATGAATTCTTCATTTTCAAGGAAACTTTGATAAGCGATAACTTGGAATCCACTAGTGCTACAAACTTCAATTGTCTTTTAAAATAAAGTTCATGAAATTCTTCAAAAATAATGCATGAGGTATTTGTCTTCAAAATCTCGCCTTAATGGTTTAAATCGGCTTTGAAGTCTGAATGTTCATTCACTGAAATTGGGCCAGTCAGCGATCGTGTATACGTAAGCTTATCCGTATAAAATAAAACCTTTGGTATGCACTTGATGTATTTCATCTTGTCTTCAAATCAAACCTTTGGTGGTATTACATTTTTTCGCCACATATGCAGTAACCTTATTCGGCAGATTAATCAATACAAATATCTCTTCTGTTTTTATTCAAAACTAATCAATTCATGGTCTCAATATTTAAATTGTATTGAAAAAAAACGATGCATCTAGTGGTTGCAGGCAGCTACGGTTCTCAACGATATTCAAAAAGATCAGCTCGCGTAATATGCACACAAACTTTTTCGAGCTTCGCCCAAGATACGGCCTACTGAGAGATTCCTTACAAGTCCTTAATTGCTCTGGTCTACATCTTGCTTTACAAGAGATGAATACATTTTTTAGAGTTTGGGATATTTCTTCATTTGCGCTTTGCTTTCTCTCCTCTCTTTTACGATCTCAGGTTGACTCTTTTATTGAGAAATTGAAAATTAAATCAATATAAATATAACTATTTTCCTTAAGATATACTTCTCAGTAGCAAACAAATAGTTTCCCGTTTGTACTTTCGAGAGAATATTAGAGATTTGAATATAACGTCATACAAGAGTTTATATGAATTCTTCATTTTCAAGGCAAACTTTGATTAGCGATAACTTGGAATCCACTAGTGCTACAAACTTCAATTGTCTTTTAAAATAAAGTTCATGAAATTCTTCAAAAATAATGCATGAGGTATTTGTCTTCAAAATCTCGCCTTAATGGTTTAAATCGGCTTTGAAGTCTGAATGTTCATTCACTGAAATTGGGCCAGTCAGCGATCGTGTATACGTATGCTTATCCGTATGAAATAAAACCTGTGGTATGCACTTGATGTATTTCATCTTGTCTTCAAATCAAACCTTTGGTGGTATTACATTTTTTCGCCACATATGCAGTAACCTTATTCGGCAGATTAATCAATACAAATATCTCTTCTGTTTTTATTCAAAACTAATCAATTCATGGTCTCAATATTTAAATTGTATTAAAAAAAAAACGATGCATCTAGTGGTTGCAGGCAGCTACGGTTCTCAACGATATTCAAAAAGATCAGCTCGCGTAATATGCACACAAACTTTTTCGAGCTTCGCCCAAGATACGGCCTACTGAGAGATTCCTTACAAGTCCTTAATTGCTCTGGTCTACATCTTGCTTTACAAGAGATGAATACATTTTTTTTTAGAGTTTGGGATATTTCTTCATTTGCGCTTTGCTTTCTCTCCTCTCTTTTACGATCTCAGGTTGACTCTTTTATTGAGAAATTGAAAATTAAATCAATATAAATATAACTATTTTCCTTAAGATATACTTCTCAGTAGCAAACAAATAGTTTCCCGCTTGTACTTTCGAGAGAATATTAGAGATTTGAATATAACGTCATACAAGAGTTTATGTGAATTCTTCATTTTCAAGGCAAACTTTGATTAGCGATAACTTGGAATCCACTAGTGCTACAAACTTCAATTGTCTTTTAAAATAAAGTTCATGAAATTCTTCAAAAATAATGCAATCAGGTATTTGTCTTCAAAATCTCGCCTTAATGGTTTAAATCGGCTTTGAAGTCTGAATGTTCATTCACTGAAATTGGGCCAGTCAGCGATCGTGTATACGTATGCTTATCCGTATGAAATAAAACCTGTGGTATGCACTTGATGTATTTCATCTTGTCTTCAAATCAAACCTTTGGTGGTATTACATTTTTTCGCCACATATGCAGTAACCTTATTCGGCAGATTAATCAATACAAATATCTCTTCTGTTTTTATTCAAAACTAATCAATTCATGGTCTCAATATTTAAATTGTATTAAAAAAAAAACGATGCATCTAGTGGTTGCAGGCAGCTACGGTTCTCAACGATATTCAAAAAGATCAGCTCGCGTAATATGCACACAAACTTTTTCGAGCTTCGCCCAAGATACGGCCTACTGAGAGATTCCTTACAAGTCCTTAATTGCTCTGGTCTACATCTTGCTTTACAAGAGATGAATACATTTTTTTTAGAGTTTGGGATATTTCTTCATTTGCGCTTTGCTTTCTCTCCTCTCTTTTACGATCTCAGGTTGACTCCTTTATTGAGAAATTGAAAATTAAATCAATATAAATATAACTATTTTCCTTAAGATATACTTCTCAGTAGCAAACAAATAGTTTCCCGCTTGTACTTTCGAGAGAATATTAAAGATTTGAATATAACGTCATACAAGAGTTTATATGAATTCTTCATTTTCAAGGCAAACTTTGATTAGCGATAACTTGGAATCCACTAGTGCTACAAACTTCAATTGTCTTTTAAAATAAAGTTCATGAAATTCTTCAAAAATAATGCAATCAGGTATTTGTCTTCAAAATCTCGCCTTAATGGTTTAAATCGGCTTTGAAGTCTGAATGTTCATTCACTGAAATTGGGCCAGTCAGCGATCGTGTATACGTATGCTTATCCGTATGAAATAAAACCTGTGGTATGCACTTGATGTATTTCATCTTGTCTTCAAATCAAACCTTTGGTGGTATTACATTTTTTCGCCACATATGCAGTAACCTTATTCGGCAGATTAATCAATACAAATATCTCTTCTGTTTTTATTCAAAACTAATCAATTCATGGTCTCAATATTTAAATTGTATTGAAAAAAAACGATGCATCTAGTGGTTGCAGGCAGCTACGGTTCTCAACGATATTCAAAAAGATCAGCTCGCGTAATATGCACACAAACTTTTTCGAGCTTCGCCCAAGATACGGCCTACTGAGAGATTCCTTACAAGTCCTTAATTGCTCTGGTCTACATCTTGCTTTACAAGAGATGAATACATTTTTTTTAGAGTTTGGGATATTTCTTCATTTGCGCTTTGCTTTCTCTCCTCTCTTTTACGATCTCAGGTTGACTCTTTTATTGAGAAATTGAAAATTAAATCAATATAAATATAACTATTTTCCTTAAGATATACTTCTCAGTAGCAAACAAATAGTTTCCCGCTTGTACTTTCGAGAGAATATTAAAGATTTGAATATAACGTCATACAAGAGTTTATGTGAATTCTTCATTTTCAAGGCAAACTTTGATTAGCGATAACTTGGAATCCACTAGTGCTACAAACTTCAATTGTCTTTTAAAATAAAGTTCATGAAATTCTTCAAAAATAATGCAATCAGGTATTTGTCTTCAAAATCTCGCCTTAATGGTTTAAATCGGCTTTGAAGTCTGAATGTTCATTCACTGAAATTGGGCCAGTCAGCGATCGTGTATACGTATGCTTATCCGTATGAAATAAAACCTGTGGTATGCACTTGATGTATTTCATCTTGTCTTCAAATCAAACCTTTGGTGGTATTACATTTTTTCGCCACATATGCAGTAACCTTATTCGGCAGATTAATCAATACAAATATCTCTTCTGTTTTTATTCAAAACTAATCAATTCATGGTCTCAATATTTAAATTGTATTGAAAAAAAAACGATGCATCTAGTGGTTGCAGGCAGCTACGGTTCTCAACGATATTCAAAAAGATCAGCTCGCGTAATATGCACACAAACTTTTTCGAGCTTCGCCCAAGATACGGCCTACTGAGAGATTCCTTACAAGTCCTTAATTGCTCTGGTCTACATCTTGCTTTACAAGAGATGAATACATTTTTTTAGAGTTTGGGATATTTCTTCATTTGCGCTTTGCTTTCTCTCCTCTCTTTTACGATCTCAGGTTGACTCCTTTATTGAGAAATTGAAAATTAAATCAATATAAATATAACTATTTTCCTTAAGATATACTTCTCAGTAGCAAACAAATGGTTTCCCGTTTGTACTTTCGAGAGAATATTAGAGATTTGAATATAACGTCATATAAGAGTTTATATGAATTCTTCATTTCCAAGGCAAACTTTGATTAGCGATAACTTGGAATCCACTAGTGCTACAAACTTCAATTGTCTTTTAAAATAAAGTTCATGAAATTCTTCAAAAATAATGCATCAGGTATTTGTCTTCAAAATCTCGCCTTAATGGTTTAAATCGGCTTTGAAGTCTGAATGTTCATTCACTGAAATTGGGCCAGTCAGCGATCGTGTATACGTATGCTTATCCGTATGAAATAAAACCTGTGGTATGCACTTGATGTATTTCATCTTGTCTTCAAATCAAACCTTTGGTGGTATTACATTTTTTCGCCACATATGCAGTAACCTTATTCGGCAGATTAATCAATACAAATATCTCTTCTGTTTTTATTCAAAACTAATCAATTCATGGTCTCAATATTTAAATTGTATTGAAAAAAAAACGATGCATCTAGTGGTTGCAGGCAGCTACGGTTCTCAACGATATTCAAAAAGATCAGCTCGCGTAATATGCACACAAACTTTTTCGAGCTTCGCCCAAGATACGGCCTACTGAGAGATTCCTTACAAGTCCTTAATTGCTCTGGTCTACATCTTGCTTTACAAGAGATGAATACATTTTTTTTTAGAGTTTGGGATATTTCTTCATTTGCGCTTTGCTTTCTCTCCTCTCTTTTACGATCTCAGGTTGACTCTTTTATTGAGAAATTGAAAATTAAATCAATATAAATATAACTATTTTCCTTAAGATATACTTCTCAGTAGCAAACAAATAGTTTCCCGTTTGTACTTTCGAGAGAATATTAAAGATTTGAATATAACGTCATACAAGAGTTTATATGAATTCTTCATTTCCAAGGCAAACTTTGATTAGCGATAACTTGGAATCCACTAGTGCTACAAACTTCAATTGTCTTTTAAAATAAAGTTCATGAAATTCTTCAAAAATAATGCAATCAGGTATTTGTCTTCAAAATCTCGCCTTAATGGTTTAAATCGGCTTTGAAGTCTGAATGTTCATTCACTGAAATTGGGCCAGTCAGCGATCGTGTATACGTATGCTTATCCGTATGAAATAAAACCTGTGGTATGCACTTGATGTATTTCATCTTGTCTTCAAATCAAACCTTTGGTGGTATTACATTTTTTCGCCACATATGCAGTAACCTTATTCGGCAGATTAATCAATACAAATATCTCTTCTGTTTTTATTCAAAACTAATCAATTCATGGTCTCAATATTTAAATTGTATTGAAAAAAAACGATGCATCTAGTGGTTGCAGGCAGCTACGGTTCTCAACGATATTCAAAAAGATCAGCTCGCGTAATATGCACACAAACTTTTTCGAGCTTCGCCCAAGATACGGCCTACTGAGAGATTCCTTACAAGTCCTTAATTGCTCTGGTCTACATCTTGCTTTACAAGAGATGAATACATTTTTTTTAGAGTTTGGGATATTTCTTCATTTGCGCTTTGCTTTCTCTCCTCTCTTTTACGATCTCAGGTTGACTCTTTTATTGAGAAATTGAAAATTAAATCAATATAAATATAACTATTTTCCTTAAGATATACTTCTCAGTAGCAAACAAATAGTTTCCCGCTTGTACTTTCGAGAGAATATTAAAGATTTGAATATAACGTCATACAAGAGTTTATATGAATTCTTCATTTTCAAGGCAAACTTTGATTAGCGATAACTTGGAATCCACTAGTGCTACAAACTTCAATTGTCTTTTAAAATAAAGTTCATGAAATTCTTCAAAAATAATGCAATCAGGTATTTGTCTTCAAAATCTCGCCTTAATGGTTTAAATCGGCTTTGAAGTCTGAATGTTCATTCACTGAAATTGGGCCAGTCAGCGATCGTGTATACGTATGCTTATCCGTATGAAATAAAACCTGTGGTATGCACTTGATGTATTTCATCTTGTCTTCAAATCAAACCTTTGGTGGTATTACATTTTTTCGCCACATATGCAGTAACCTTATTCGGCAGATTAATCAATACAAATATCTCTTCTGTTTTTATTCAAAACTAATCAATTCATGGTCTCAATATTTAAATTGTATTGAAAAAAAACGATGCATCTAGTGGTTGCAGGCAGCTACGGTTCTCAACGATATTCAAAAAGATCAGCTCGCGTAATATGCACACAAACTTTTTCGAGCTTCGCCCAAGATACGGCCTACTGAGAGATTCCTTACAAGTCCTTAATTGCTCTGGTCTACATCTTGCTTTACAAGAGATGAATACATTTTTTTTAGAGTTTGGGATATTTCTTCATTTGCGCTTTGCTTTCTCTCCTCTCTTTTACGATCTCAGGTTGACTCTTTTATTGAGAAATTGAAAATTAAATCAATATAAATATAACTATTTTCCTTAAGATATACTTCTCAGTAGCAAACAAATAGTTTCCCGCTTGTACTTTCGAGAGAATATTAAAGATTTGAATATAACGTCATACAAGAGTTTATATGAATTCTTCATTTCCAAGGCAAACTTTGATTAGCGATAACTTGGAATCCACTAGTGCTACAAACTTCAATTGTCTTTTAAAATAAAGTTCATGAAATTCTTCAAAAATAATGCAATCAGGTATTTGTCTTCAAAATCTCGCCTTAATGGTTTAAATCGGCTTTGAAGTCTGAATGTTCATTCACTGAAATTGGGCCAGTCAGCGATCGTGTATACGTATGCTTATCCGTATGAAATAAAACCTGTGGTATGCACTTGATGTATTTCATCTTGTCTTCAAATCAAACCTTTGGTGGTATTACATTTTTTCGCCACATATGCAGTAACCTTATTCGGCAGATTAATCAATACAAATATCTCTTCTGTTTTTATTCAAAACTAATCAATTCATGGTCTCAATATTTAAATTGTATTGAAAAAAAAACGATGCATCTAGTGGTTGCAGGCAGCTACGGTTCTCAACGATATTCAAAAAGATCAGCTCGCGTAATATGCACACAAACTTTTTCGAGCTTCGCCCAAGATACGGCCTACTGAGAGATTCCTTACAAGTCCTTAATTGCTCTGGTCTACATCTTGCTTTACAAGAGATGAATACATTTTTTTAGAGTTTGGGATATTTCTTCATTTGCGCTTTGCTTTCTCTCCTCTCTTTTACGATCTCAGGTTGACTCCTTTATTGAGAAATTGAAAATTAAATCAATATAAATATAACTATTTTCCTTAAGATATACTTCTCAGTAGCAAACAAATGGTTTCCCGCTTGTACTTTCGAGAGAATATTAAAGATTTGAATATAACGTCATATAAGAGTTTATATGAATTCTTCATTTCCAAGGCAAACTTTGATTAGCGATAACTTGGAATCCACTAGTGCTACAAACTTCAATTGTCTTTTAAAATAAAGTTCATGAAATTCTTCAAAAATAATGCAATCAGGTATTTGTCTTCAAAATCTCGCCTTAATGGTTTAAATCGGCTTTGAAGTCTGAATGTTCATTCACTGAAATTGGGCCAGTCAGCGATCGTGTATACGTATGCTTATCCGTATGAAATAAAACCTGTGGTATGCACTTGATGTATTTCATCTTGTCTTCAAATCAAACCTTTGGTGGTATTACATTTTTTCGCCACATATGCAGTAACCTTATTCGGCAGATTAATCAATACAAATATCTCTTCTGTTTTTATTCAAAACTAATCAATTCATGGTCTCAATATTTAAATTGTATTGAAAAAAAACGATGCATCTAGTGGTTGCAGGCAGCTACGGTTCTCAACGATATTCAAAAAGATCAGCTCGCGTAATATGCACACAAACTTTTTCGAGCTTCGCCCAAGATACGGCCTACTGAGAGATTCCTTACAAGTCCTTAATTGCTCTGGTCTACATCTTGCTTTACAAGAGATGAATACATTTTTTTTAGAGTTTGGGATATTTCTTCATTTGCGCTTTGCTTTCTCTCCTCTCTTTTACGATCTCAGGTTGACTCTTTTATTGAGAAATTGAAAATTAAATCAATATAAATATAACTATTTTCCTTAAGATATACTTCTCAGTAGCAAACAAATAGTTTCCCGCTTGTACTTTCGAGAGAATATTAGAGATTTGAATATAACGTCATACAAGAGTTTATATGAATTCTTCATTTTCAAGGCAAACTTTGATTAGCGATAACTTGGAATCCACTAGTGCTACAAACTTCAATTGTCTTTTAAAATAAAGTTCATGAAATTCTTCAAAAATAATGCATCAGGTATTTGTCTTCAAAATCTCGCCTTAATGGTTTAAATCGGCTTTGAAGTCTGAATGTTCATTCACTGAAATTGGGCCAGTCAGCGATCGTGTATACGTATGCTTATCCGTATGAAATAAAACCTGTGGTATGCACTTGATGTATTTCATCTTGTCTTCAAATCAAACCTTTGGTGGTATTACATTTTTTCGCCACATATGCAGTAACCTTATTCGGCAGATTAATCAATACAAATATCTCTTCTGTTTTTATTCAAAACTAATCAATTCATGGTCTCAATATTTAAATTGTATTGAAAAAAAAACGATGCATCTAGTGGTTGCAGGCAGCTACGGTTCTCAACGATATTCAAAAAGATCAGCTCGCGTAATATGCACACAAACTTTTTCGAGCTTCGCCCAAGATACGGCCTACTGAGAGATTCCTTACAAGTCCTTAATTGCTCTGGTCTACATCTTGCTTTACAAGAGATGAATACATTTTTTTTAGAGTTTGGGATATTTCTTCATTTGCGCTTTGCTTTCTCTCCTCTCTTTTACGATCTCAGGTTGACTCCTTTATTGAGAAATTGAAAATTAAATCAATATAAATATAACTATTTTCCTTAAGATATACTTCTCAGTAGCAAACAAATGGTTTCCCGTTTGTACTTTCGAGAGAATATTAAAGATTTGAATATAACGTCATACAAGAGTTTATATGAATTCTTCATTTCAAGGCAAACTTTGATTAGCGATAACTTGGAATCCACTAGTGCTACAAACTTCAATTGTCTTTTAAAATAAAGTTCATGAAATTCTTCAAAAATAATGCAATCAGGTATTTGTCTTCAAAATCTCGCCTTAATGGTTTAAATCGGCTTTGAAGTCTGAATGTTCATTCACTGAAATTGGGCCAGTCAGCGATCGTGTATACGTATGCTTATCCGTATGAAATAAAACCTGTGGTATGCACTTGATGTATTTCATCTTGTCTTCAAATCAAACCTTTGGTGGTATTACATTTTTTCGCCACATATGCAGTAACCTTATTCGGCAGATTAATCAATACAAATATCTCTTCTGTTTTTATTCAAAACTAATCAATTCATGGTCTCAATATTTAAATTGTATTGAAAAAAAACGATGCATCTAGTGGTTGCAGGCAGCTACGGTTCTCAACGATATTCAAAAAGATCAGCTCGCGTAATATGCACACAAACTTTTTCGAGCTTCGCCCAAGATACGGCCTACTGAGAGATTCCTTACAAGTCCTTAATTGCTCTGGTCTACATCTTGCTTTACAAGAGATGAATACATTTTTTTAGAGTTTGGGATATTTCTTCATTTGCGCTTTGCTTTCTCTCCTCTCTTTTACGATCTCAGGTTGACTCCTTTATTGAGAAATTGAAAATTAAATCAATATAAATATAACTATTTTCCTTAAGATATACTTCTCAGTAGCAAACAAATAGTTTCCCGCTTGTACTTTCGAGAGAATATTAAAGATTTGAATATAACGTCATATAAGAGTTTATATGAATTCTTCATTTCCAAGGCAAACTTTGATTAGCGATAACTTGGAATCCACTAGTGCTACAAACTTCAATTGTCTTTTAAAATAAAGTTCATGAAATTCTTCAAAAATAATGCAATCAGGTATTTGTCTTCAAAATCTCGCCTTAATGGTTTAAATCGGCTTTGAAGTCTGAATGTTCATTCACTGAAATTGGGCCAGTCAGCGATCGTGTATACGTATGCTTATCCGTATGAAATAAAACCTGTGGTATGCACTTGATGTATTTCATCTTGTCTTCAAATCAAACCTTTGGTGGTATTACATTTTTTCGCCACATATGCAGTAACCTTATTCGGCAGATTAATCAATACAAATATCTCTTCTGTTTTTATTCAAAACTAATCAATTCATGGTCTCAATATTTAAATTGTATTGAAAAAAAAACGATGCATCTAGTGGTTGCAGGCAGCTACGGTTCTCAACGATATTCAAAAAGATCAGCTCGCGTAATATGCACACAAACTTTTTCGAGCTTCGCCCAAGATACGGCCTACTGAGAGATTCCTTACAAGTCCTTAATTGCTCTGGTCTACATCTTGCTTTACAAGAGATGAATACATTTTTTTTAGAGTTTGGGATATTTCTTCATTTGCGCTTTGCTTTCTCTCCTCTCTTTTACGATCTCAGGTTGACTCCTTTATTGAGAAATTGAAAATTAAATCAATATAAATATAACTATTTTCCTTAAGATATACTTCTCAGTAGCAAACAAATGGTTTCCCGCTTGTACTTTCGAGAGAATATTAAAGATTTGAATATAACGTCATACAAGAGTTTATATGAATTCTTCATTTTCAAGGCAAACTTTGATTAGCGATAACTTGGAATCCACTAGTGCTACAAACTTCAATTGTCTTTTAAAATAAAGTTCATGAAATTCTTCAAAAATAATGCAATCAGGTATTTGTCTTCAAAATCTCGCCTTAATGGTTTAAATCGGCTTTGAAGTCTGAATGTTCATTCACTGAAATTGGGCCAGTCAGCGATCGTGTATACGTATGCTTATCCGTATGAAATAAAACCTGTGGTATGCACTTGATGTATTTCATCTTGTCTTCAAATCAAACCTTTGGTGGTATTACATTTTTTCGCCACATATGCAGTAACCTTATTCGGCAGATTAATCAATACAAATATCTCTTCTGTTTTTATTCAAAACTAATCAATTCATGGTCTCAATATTTAAATTGTATTGAAAAAAAACGATGCATCTAGTGGTTGCAGGCAGCTACGGTTCTCAACGATATTCAAAAAGATCAGCTCGCGTAATATGCACACAAACTTTTTCGAGCTTCGCCCAAGATACGGCCTACTGAGAGATTCCTTACAAGTCCTTAATTGCTCTGGTCTACATCTTGCTTTACAAGAGATGAATACATTTTTTTTAGAGTTTGGGATATTTCTTCATTTGCGCTTTGCTTTCTCTCCTCTCTTTTACGATCTCAGGTTGACTCCTTTATTGAGAAATTGAAAATTAAATCAATATAAATATAACTATTTTCCTTAAGATATACTTCTCAGTAGCAAACAAATAGTTTCCCGCTTGTACTTTCGAGAGAATATTAAAGATTTGAATATAACGTCATACAAGAGTTTATATGAATTCTTCATTTCCAAGGCAAACTTTGATTAGCGATAACTTGGAATCCACTAGTGCTACAAACTTCAATTGTCTTTTAAAATAAAGTTCATGAAATTCTTCAAAAATAATGCATCAGGTATTTGTCTTCAAAATCTCGCCTTAATGGTTTAAATCGGCTTTGAAGTCTGAATGTTCATTCACTGAAATTGGGCCAGTCAGCGATCGTGTATACGTATGCTTATCCGTATGAAATAAAACCTGTGGTATGCACTTGATGTATTTCATCTTGTCTTCAAATCAAACCTTTGGTGGTATTACATTTTTTCGCCACATATGCAGTAACCTTATTCGGCAGATTAATCAATACAAATATCTCTTCTGTTTTTATTCAAAACTAATCAATTCATGGTCTCAATATTTAAATTGTATTGAAAAAAAACGATGCATCTAGTGGTTGCAGGCAGCTACGGTTCTCAACGATATTCAAAAAGATCAGCTCGCGTAATATGCACACAAACTTTTTCGAGCTTCGCCCAAGATACGGCCTACTGAGAGATTCCTTACAAGTCCTTAATTGCTCTGGTCTACATCTTGCTTTACAAGAGATGAATACATTTTTTTTAGAGTTTGGGATATTTCTTCATTTGCGCTTTGCTTTCTCTCCTCTCTTTTACGATCTCAGGTTGACTCTTTTATTGAGAAATTGAAAATTAAATCAATATAAATATAACTATTTTCCTTAAGATATACTTCTCAGTAGCAAACAAATAGTTTCCCGCTTGTACTTTCGAGAAAATATTAGAGATTTGAATATAACGTCATACAAGAGTTTATGTGAATTCTTCATTTTCAAGGCAAACTTTGATTAGCGATAACTTGGAATCCACTAGTGCTACAAACTTCAATTGTCTTTTAAAATAAAGTTCATGAAATTCTTCAAAAATAATGCATCAGGTATTTGTCTTCAAAATCTCGCCTTAATGGTTTAAATCGGCTTTGAAGTCTGAATGTTCATTCACTGAAATTGGGCCAGTCAGCGATCGTGTATACGTATGCTTATCCGTATGAAATAAAACCTGTGGTATGCACTTGATGTATTTCATCTTGTCTTCAAATCAAACCTTTGGTGGTATTACATTTTTTCGCCACATATGCAGTAACCTTATTCGGCAGATTAATCAATACAAATATCTCTTCTGTTTTTATTCAAAACTAATCAATTCATGGTCTCAATATTTAAATTGTATTGAAAAAAAACGATGCATCTAGTGGTTGCAGGCAGCTACGGTTCTCAACGATATTCAAAAAGATCAGCTCGCGTAATATGCACACAAACTTTTTCGAGCTTCGCCCAAGATACGGCCTACTGAGAGATTCCTTACAAGTCCTTAATTGCTCTGGTCTACATCTTGCTTTACAAGAGATGAATACATTTTTTTTAGAGTTTGGGATATTTCTTCATTTGCGCTTTGCTTTCTCTCCTCTCTTTTACGATCTCAGGTTGACTCTTTTATTGAGAAATTGAAAATTAAATCAATATAAATATAACTATTTTCCTTAAGATATACTTCTCAGTAGCAAACAAATAGTTTCCCGCTTGTACTTTCGAGAGAATATTAAAGATTTGAATATAACGTCATACAAGAGTTTATATGAATTCTTCATTTTCAAGGCAAACTTTGATTAGCGATAACTTGGAATCCACTAGTGCTACAAACTTCAATTGTCTTTTAAAATAAAGTTCATGAAATTCTTCAAAAATAATGCATCAGGTATTTGTCTTCAAAATCTCGCCTTAATGGTTTAAATCGGCTTTGAAGTCTGAATGTTCATTCACTGAAATTGGGCCAGTCAGCGATCGTGTATACGTATGCTTATCCGTATGAAATAAAACCTGTGGTATGCACTTGATGTATTTCATCTTGTCTTCAAATCAAACCTTTGGTGGTATTACATTTTTTCGCCACATATGCAGTAACCTTATTCGGCAGATTAATCAATACAAATATCTCTTCTGTTTTTATTCAAAACTAATCAATTCATGGTCTCAATATTTAAATTGTATTGAAAAAAAACGATGCATCTAGTGGTTGCAGGCAGCTACGGTTCTCAACGATATTCAAAAAGATCAGCTCGCGTAATATGCACACAAACTTTTTCGAGCTTCGCCCAAGATACGGCCTACTGAGAGATTCCTTACAAGTCCTTAATTGCTCTGGTCTACATCTTGCTTTACAAGAGATGAATACATTTTTTTTTAGAGTTTGGGATATTTCTTCATTTGCGCTTTGCTTTCTCTCCTCTCTTTTACGATCTCAGGTTGACTCTTTTATTGAGAAATTGAAAATTAAATCAATATAAATATAACTATTTTCCTTAAGATATACTTCTCAGTAGCAAACAAATAGTTTCCCGCTTGTACTTTCGAGAGAATATTAAAGATTTGAATATAACGTCATACAAGAGTTTATATGAATTCTTCATTTTCAAGGCAAACTTTGATTAGCGATAACTTGGAATCCACTAGTGCTACAAACTTCAATTGTCTTTTAAAATAAAGTTCATGAAATTCTTCAAAAATAATGCAATCAGGTATTTGTCTTCAAAATCTCGCCTTAATGGTTTAAATCGGCTTTGAAGTCTGAATGTTCATTCACTGAAATTGGGCCAGTCAGCGATCGTGTATACGTATGCTTATCCGTATGAAATAAAACCTGTGGTATGCACTTGATGTATTTCATCTTGTCTTCAAATCAAACCTTTGGTGGTATTACATTTTTTCGCCACATATGCAGTAACCTTATTCGGCAGATTAATCAATACAAATATCTCTTCTGTTTTTATTCAAAACTAATCAATTCATGGTCTCAATATTTAAATTGTATTAAAAAAAAACGATGCATCTAGTGGTTGCAGGCAGCTACGGTTCTCAACGATATTCAAAAAGATCAGCTCGCGTAATATGCACACAAACTTTTTCGAGCTTCGCCCAAGATACGGCCTACTGAGAGATTCCTTACAAGTCCTTAATTGCTCTGGTCTACATCTTGCTTTACAAGAGATGAATACATTTTTTTAGAGTTTGGGATATTTCTTCATTTGCGCTTTGCTTTCTCTCCTCTCTTTTACGATCTCAGGTTGACTCTTTTATTGAGAAATTGAAAATTAAATCAATATAAATATAACTATTTTCCTTAAGATATACTTCTCAGTAGCAAACAAATAGTTTCCCGCTTGTACTTTCGAGAGAATATTAGAGATTTGAATATAACGTCATACAAGAGTTTATGTGAATTCTTCATTTTCAAGGCAAACTTTGATTAGCGATAACTTGGAATCCACTAGTGCTACAAACTTCAATTGTCTTTTAAAATAAAGTTCATGAAATTCTTCAAAAATAATGCAATCAGGTATTTGTCTTCAAAATCTCGCCTTAATGGTTTAAATCGGCTTTGAAGTCTGAATGTTCATTCACTGAAATTGGGCCAGTCAGCGATCGTGTATACGTATGCTTATCCGTATGAAATAAAACCTGTGGTATGCACTTGATGTATTTCATCTTGTCTTCAAATCAAACCTTTGGTGGTATTACATTTTTTCGCCACATATGCAGTAACCTTATTCGGCAGATTAATCAATACAAATATCTCTTCTGTTTTTATTCAAAACTAATCAATTCATGGTCTCAATATTTAAATTGTATTGAAAAAAAACGATGCATCTAGTGGTTGCAGGCAGCTACGGTTCTCAACGATATTCAAAAAGATCAGCTCGCGTAATATGCACACAAACTTTTTCGAGCTTCGCCCAAGATACGGCCTACTGAGAGATTCCTTACAAGTCCTTAATTGCTCTGGTCTACATCTTGCTTTACAAGAGATGAATACATTTTTTTTTAGAGTTTGGGATATTTCTTCATTTGCGCTTTGCTTTCTCTCCTCTCTTTTACGATCTCAGGTTGACTCTTTTATTGAGAAATTGAAAATTAAATCAATATAAATATAACTATTTTCCTTAAGATATACTTCTCAGTAGCAAACAAATAGTTTCCCGCTTGTACTTTCGAGAGAATATTAAAGATTTGAATATAACGTCATACAAGAGTTTATATGAATTCTTCATTTCCAAGGCAAACTTTGATTAGCGATAACTTGGAATCCACTAGTGCTACAAACTTCAATTGTCTTTTAAAATAAAGTTCATGAAATTCTTCAAAAATAATGCAATCAGGTATTTGTCTTCAAAATCTCGCCTTAATGGTTTAAATCGGCTTTGAAGTCTGAATGTTCATTCACTGAAATTGGGCCAGTCAGCGATCGTGTATACGTATGCTTATCCGTATGAAATAAAACCTGTGGTATGCACTTGATGTATTTCATCTTGTCTTCAAATCAAACCTTTGGTGGTATTACATTTTTTCGCCACATATGCAGTAACCTTATTCGGCAGATTAATCAATACAAATATCTCTTCTGTTTTTATTCAAAACTAATCAATTCATGGTCTCAATATTTAAATTGTATTGAAAAAAAACGATGCATCTAGTGGTTGCAGGCAGCTACGGTTCTCAACGATATTCAAAAAGATCAGCTCGCGTAATATGCACACAAACTTTTTCGAGCTTCGCCCAAGATACGGCCTACTGAGAGATTCCTTACAAGTCCTTAATTGCTCTGGTCTACATCTTGCTTTACAAGAGATGAATACATTTTTTTTAGAGTTTGGGATATTTCTTCATTTGCGCTTTGCTTTCTCTCCTCTCTTTTACGATCTCAGGTTGACTCCTTTATTGAGAAATTGAAAATTAAATCAATATAAATATAACTATTTTCCTTAAGATATACTTCTCAGTAGCAAACAAATAGTTTCCCGCTTGTACTTTCGAGAGAATATTAAAGATTTGAATATAACGTCATACAAGAGTTTATATGAATTCTTCATTTCCAAGGCAAACTTTGATTAGCGATAACTTGGAATCCACTAGTGCTACAAACTTCAATTGTCTTTTAAAATAAAGTTCATGAAATTCTTCAAAAATAATGCATCAGGTATTTGTCTTCAAAATCTCGCCTTAATGGTTTAAATCGGCTTTGAAGTCTGAATGTTCATTCACTGAAATTGGGCCAGTCAGCGATCGTGTATACGTATGCTTATCCGTATGAAATAAAACCTGTGGTATGCACTTGATGTATTTCATCTTGTCTTCAAATCAAACCTTTGGTGGTATTACATTTTTTCGCCACATATGCAGTAACCTTATTCGGCAGATTAATCAATACAAATATCTCTTCTGTTTTTATTCAAAACTAATCAATTCATGGTCTCAATATTTAAATTGTATTGAAAAAAAACGATGCATCTAGTGGTTGCAGGCAGCTACGGTTCTCAACGATATTCAAAAAGATCAGCTCGCGTAATATGCACACAAACTTTTTCGAGCTTCGCCCAAGATACGGCCTACTGAGAGATTCCTTACAAGTCCTTAATTGCTCTGGTCTACATCTTGCTTTACAAGAGATGAATACATTTTTTTTAGAGTTTGGGATATTTCTTCATTTGCGCTTTGCTTTCTCTCCTCTCTTTTACGATCTCAGGTTGACTCTTTTATTGAGAAATTGAAAATTAAATCAATATAAATATAACTATTTTCCTTAAGATATACTTCTCAGTAGCAAACAAATAGTTTCCCGCTTGTACTTTCGAGAGAATATTAAAGATTTGAATATAACGTCATACAAGAGTTTATATGAATTCTTCATTTCCAAGGCAAACTTTGATTAGCGATAACTTGGAATCCACTAGTGCTACAAACTTCAATTGTCTTTTAAAATAAAGTTCATGAAATTCTTCAAAAATAATGCATGAGGTATTTGTCTTCAAAATCTCGCCTTAATGGTTTAAATCGGCTTTGAAGTCTGAATGTTCATTCACTGAAATTGGGCCAGTCAGCGATCGTGTATACGTATGCTTATCCGTATGAAATAAAACCTGTGGTATGCACTTGATGTATTTCATCTTGTCTTCAAATCAAACCTTTGGTGGTATTACATTTTTTCGCCACATATGCAGTAACCTTATTCGGCAGATTAATCAATACAAATATCTCTTCTGTTTTTATTCAAAACTAATCAATTCATGGTCTCAATATTTAAATTGTATTGAAAAAAAACGATGCATCTAGTGGTTGCAGGCAGCTACGGTTCTCAACGATATTCAAAAAGATCAGCTCGCGTAATATGCACACAAACTTTTTCGAGCTTCGCCCAAGATACGGCCTACTGAGAGATTCCTTACAAGTCCTTAATTGCTCTGGTCTACATCTTGCTTTACAAGAGATGAATACATTTTTTTTAGAGTTTGGGATATTTCTTCATTTGCGCTTTGCTTTCTCTCCTCTCTTTTACGATCTCAGGTTGACTCCTTTATTGAGAAATTGAAAATTAAATCAATATAAATATAACTATTTTCCTTAAGATATACTTCTCAGTAGCAAACAAATAGTTTCCCGCTTGTACTTTCGAGAGAATATTAAAGATTTGAATATAACGTCATACAAGAGTTTATATGAATTCTTCATTTCCAAGGCAAACTTTGATTAGCGATAACTTGGAATCCACTAGTGCTACAAACTTCAATTGTCTTTTAAAATAAAGTTCATGAAATTCTTCAAAAATAATGCATCAGGTATTTGTCTTCAAAATCTCGCCTTAATGGTTTAAATCGGCTTTGAAGTCTGAATGTTCATTCACTGAAATTGGGCCAGTCAGCGATCGTGTATACGTATGCTTATCCGTATGAAATAAAACCTGTGGTATGCACTTGATGTATTTCATCTTGTCTTCAAATCAAACCTTTGGTGGTATTACATTTTTTCGCCACATATGCAGTAACCTTATTCGGCAGATTAATCAATACAAATATCTCTTCTGTTTTTATTCAAAACTAATCAATTCATGGTCTCAATATTTAAATTGTATTGAAAAAAAAACGATGCATCTAGTGGTTGCAGGCAGCTACGGTTCTCAACGATATTCAAAAAGATCAGCTCGCGTAATATGCACACAAACTTTTTCGAGCTTCGCCCAAGATACGGCCTACTGAGAGATTCCTTACAAGTCCTTAATTGCTCTGGTCTACATCTTGCTTTACAAGAGATGAATACATTTTTTTAGAGTTTGGGATATTTCTTCATTTGCGCTTTGCTTTCTCTCCTCTCTTTTACGATCTCAGGTTGACTCCTTTATTGAGAAATTGAAAATTAAATCAATATAAATATAACTATTTTCCTTAAGATATACTTCTCAGTAGCAAACAAATGGTTTCCCGTTTGTACTTTCGAGAGAATATTAAAGATTTGAATATAACGTCATATAAGAGTTTATATGAATTCTTCATTTCCAAGGCAAACTTTGATTAGCGATAACTTGGAATCCACTAGTGCTACAAACTTCAATTGTCTTTTAAAATAAAGTTCATGAAATTCTTCAAAAATAATGCAATCAGGTATTTGTCTTCAAAATCTCGCCTTAATGGTTTAAATCGGCTTTGAAGTCTGAATGTTCATTCACTGAAATTGGGCCAGTCAGCGATCGTGTATACGTATGCTTATCCGTATGAAATAAAACCTGTGGTATGCACTTGATGTATTTCATCTTGTCTTCAAATCAAACCTTTGGTGGTATTACATTTTTTCGCCACATATGCAGTAACCTTATTCGGCAGATTAATCAATACAAATATCTCTTCTGTTTTTATTCAAAACTAATCAATTCATGGTCTCAATATTTAAATTGTATTGAAAAAAAAACGATGCATCTAGTGGTTGCAGGCAGCTACGGTTCTCAACGATATTCAAAAAGATCAGCTCGCGTAATATGCACACAAACTTTTTCGAGCTTCGCCCAAGATACGGCCTACTGAGAGATTCCTTACAAGTCCTTAATTGCTCTGGTCTACATCTTGCTTTACAAGAGATGAATACATTTTTTTTTAGAGTTTGGGATATTTCTTCATTTGCGCTTTGCTTTCTCTCCTCTCTTTTACGATCTCAGGTTGACTCTTTTATTGAGAAATTGAAAATTAAATCAATATAAATATAACTATTTTCCTTAAGATATACTTCTCAGTAGCAAACAAATGGTTTCCCGTTTGTACTTTCGAGAGAATATTAAAGATTTGAATATAACGTCATACAAGAGTTTATATGAATTCTTCATTTCCAAGGCAAACTTTGATTAGCGATAACTTGGAATCCACTAGTGCTACAAACTTCAATTGTCTTTTAAAATAAAGTTCATGAAATTCTTCAAAAATAATGCAATCAGGTATTTGTCTTCAAAATCTCGCCTTAATGGTTTAAATCGGCTTTGAAGTCTGAATGTTCATTCACTGAAATTGGGCCAGTCAGCGATCGTGTATACGTATGCTTATCCGTATGAAATAAAACCTGTGGTATGCACTTGATGTATTTCATCTTGTCTTCAAATCAAACCTTTGGTGGTATTACATTTTTTCGCCACATATGCAGTAACCTTATTCGGCAGATTAATCAATACAAATATCTCTTCTGTTTTTATTCAAAACTAATCAATTCATGGTCTCAATATTTAAATTGTATTGAAAAAAAACGATGCATCTAGTGGTTGCAGGCAGCTACGGTTCTCAACGATATTCAAAAAGATCAGCTCGCGTAATATGCACACAAACTTTTTCGAGCTTCGCCCAAGATACGGCCTACTGAGAGATTCCTTACAAGTCCTTAATTGCTCTGGTCTACATCTTGCTTTACAAGAGATGAATACATTTTTTTTAGAGTTTGGGATATTTCTTCATTTGCGCTTTGCTTTCTCTCCTCTCTTTTACGATCTCAGGTTGACTCTTTTATTGAGAAATTGAAAATTAAATCAATATAAATATAACTATTTTCCTTAAGATATACTTCTCAGTAGCAAACAAATAGTTTCCCGCTTGTACTTTCGAGAGAATATTAGAGATTTGAATATAACGTCATACAAGAGTTTATGTGAATTCTTCATTTTCAAGGCAAACTTTGATTAGCGATAACTTGGAATCCACTAGTGCTACAAACTTCAATTGTCTTTTAAAATAAAGTTCATGAAATTCTTCAAAAATAATGCATCAGGTATTTGTCTTCAAAATCTCGCCTTAATGGTTTAAATCGGCTTTGAAGTCTGAATGTTCATTCACTGAAATTGGGCCAGTCAGCGATCGTGTATACGTATGCTTATCCGTATGAAATAAAACCTGTGGTATGCACTTGATGTATTTCATCTTGTCTTCAAATCAAACCTTTGGTGGTATTACATTTTTTCGCCACATATGCAGTAACCTTATTCGGCAGATTAATCAATACAAATATCTCTTCTGTTTTTATTCAAAACTAATCAATTCATGGTCTCAATATTTAAATTGTATTGAAAAAAAAACGATGCATCTAGTGGTTGCAGGCAGCTACGGTTCTCAACGATATTCAAAAAGATCAGCTCGCGTAATATGCACACAAACTTTTTCGAGCTTCGCCCAAGATACGGCCTACTGAGAGATTCCTTACAAGTCCTTAATTGCTCTGGTCTACATCTTGCTTTACAAGAGATGAATACATTTTTTTTTAGAGTTTGGGATATTTCTTCATTTGCGCTTTGCTTTCTCTCCTCTCTTTTACGATCTCAGGTTGACTCTTTTATTGAGAAATTGAAAATTAAATCAATATAAATATAACTATTTTCCTTAAGATATACTTCTCAGTAGCAAACAAATGGTTTCCCGTTTGTACTTTCGAGAGAATATTAAAGATTTGAATATAACGTCATACAAGAGTTTATATGAATTCTTCATTTCCAAGGCAAACTTTGATTAGCGATAACTTGGAATCCACTAGTGCTACAAACTTCAATTGTCTTTTAAAATAAAGTTCATGAAATTCTTCAAAAATAATGCATGAGGTATTTGTCTTCAAAATCTCGCCTTAATGGTTTAAATCGGCTTTGAAGTCTGAATGTTCATTCACTGAAATTGGGCCAGTCAGCGATCGTGTATACGTATGCTTATCCGTATGAAATAAAACCTGTGGTATGCACTTGATGTATTTCATCTTGTCTTCAAATCAAACCTTTGGTGGTATTACATTTTTTCGCCACATATGCAGTAACCTTATTCGGCAGATTAATCAATACAAATATCTCTTCTGTTTTTATTCAAAACTAATCAATTCATGGTCTCAATATTTAAATTGTATTGAAAAAAAACGATGCATCTAGTGGTTGCAGGCAGCTACGGTTCTCAACGATATTCAAAAAGATCAGCTCGCGTAATATGCACACAAACTTTTTCGAGCTTCGCCCAAGATACGGCCTACTGAGAGATTCCTTACAAGTCCTTAATTGCTCTGGTCTACATCTTGCTTTACAAGAGATGAATACATTTTTTTTAGAGTTTGGGATATTTCTTCATTTGCGCTTTGCTTTCTCTCCTCTCTTTTACGATCTCAGGTTGACTCTTTTATTGAGAAATTGAAAATTAAATCAATATAAATATAACTATTTTCCTTAAGATATACTTCTCAGTAGCAAACAAATAGTTTCCCGCTTGTACTTTCGAGAGAATATTAAAGATTTGAATATAACGTCATACAAGAGTTTATATGAATTCTTCATTTCCAAGGCAAACTTTGATTAGCGATAACTTGGAATCCACTAGTGCTACAAACTTCAATTGTCTTTTAAAATAAAGTTCATGAAATTCTTCAAAAATAATGCAATCAGGTATTTGTCTTCAAAATCTCGCCTTAATGGTTTAAATCGGCTTTGAAGTCTGAATGTTCATTCACTGAAATTGGGCCAGTCAGCGATCGTGTATACGTATGCTTATCCGTATGAAATAAAACCTGTGGTATGCACTTGATGTATTTCATCTTGTCTTCAAATCAAACCTTTGGTGGTATTACATTTTTTCGCCACATATGCAGTAACCTTATTCGGCAGATTAATCAATACAAATATCTCTTCTGTTTTTATTCAAAACTAATCAATTCATGGTCTCAATATTTAAATTGTATTGAAAAAAAACGATGCATCTAGTGGTTGCAGGCAGCTACGGTTCTCAACGATATTCAAAAAGATCAGCTCGCGTAATATGCACACAAACTTTTTCGAGCTTCGCCCAAGATACGGCCTACTGAGAGATTCCTTACAAGTCCTTAATTGCTCTGGTCTACATCTTGCTTTACAAGAGATGAATACATTTTTTTTTAGAGTTTGGGATATTTCTTCATTTGCGCTTTGCTTTCTCTCCTCTCTTTTACGATCTCAGGTTGACTCTTTTATTGAGAAATTGAAAATTAAATCAATATAAATATAACTATTTTCCTTAAGATATACTTCTCAGTAGCAAACAAATAGTTTCCCGCTTGTACTTTCGAGAGAATATTAAAGATTTGAATATAACGTCATACAAGAGTTTATGTGAATTCTTCATTTTCAAGGCAAACTTTGATTAGCGATAACTTGGAATCCACTAGTGCTACAAACTTCAATTGTCTTTTAAAATAAAGTTCATGAAATTCTTCAAAAATAATGCAATCAGGTATTTGTCTTCAAAATCTCGCCTTAATGGTTTAAATCGGCTTTGAAGTCTGAATGTTCATTCACTGAAATTGGGCCAGTCAGCGATCGTGTATACGTATGCTTATCCGTATGAAATAAAACCTGTGGTATGCACTTGATGTATTTCATCTTGTCTTCAAATCAAACCTTTGGTGGTATTACATTTTTTCGCCACATATGCAGTAACCTTATTCGGCAGATTAATCAATACAAATATCTCTTCTGTTTTTATTCAAAACTAATCAATTCATGGTCTCAATATTTAAATTGTATTAAAAAAAAACGATGCATCTAGTGGTTGCAGGCAGCTACGGTTCTCAACGATATTCAAAAAGATCAGCTCGCGTAATATGCACACAAACTTTTTCGAGCTTCGCCCAAGATACGGCCTACTGAGAGATTCCTTACAAGTCCTTAATTGCTCTGGTCTACATCTTGCTTTACAAGAGATGAATACATTTTTTTTTAGAGTTTGGGATATTTCTTCATTTGCGCTTTGCTTTCTCTCCTCTCTTTTACGATCTCAGGTTGACTCTTTTATTGAGAAATTGAAAATTAAATCAATATAAATATAACTATTTTCCTTAAGATATACTTCTCAGTAGCAAACAAATAGTTTCCCGTTTGTACTTTCGAGAGAATATTAAAGATTTGAATATAACGTCATACAAGAGTTTATGTGAATTCTTCATTTTCAAGGCAAACTTTGATTAGCGATAACTTGGAATCCACTAGTGCTACAAACTTCAATTGTCTTTTAAAATAAAGTTCATGAAATTCTTCAAAAATAATGCATGAGGTATTTGTCTTCAAAATCTCGCCTTAATGGTTTAAATCGGCTTTGAAGTCTGAATGTTCATTCACTGAAATTGGGCCAGTCAGCGATCGTGTATACGTATGCTTATCCGTATGAAATAAAACCTGTGGTATGCACTTGATGTATTTCATCTTGTCTTCAAATCAAACCTTTGGTGGTATTACATTTTTTCGCCACATATGCAGTAACCTTATTCGGCAGATTAATCAATACAAATATCTCTTCTGTTTTTATTCAAAACTAATCAATTCATGGTCTCAATATTTAAATTGTATTGAAAAAAAACGATGCATCTAGTGGTTGCAGGCAGCTACGGTTCTCAACGATATTCAAAAAGATCAGCTCGCGTAATATGCACACAAACTTTTTCGAGCTTCGCCCAAGATACGGCCTACTGAGAGATTCCTTACAAGTCCTTAATTGCTCTGGTCTACATCTTGCTTTACAAGAGATGAATACATTTTTTTTAGAGTTTGGGATATTTCTTCATTTGCGCTTTGCTTTCTCTCCTCTCTTTTACGATCTCAGGTTGACTCTTTTATTGAGAAATTGAAAATTAAATCAATATAAATATAACTATTTTCCTTAAGATATACTTCTCAGTAGCAAACAAATAGTTTCCCGCTTGTACTTTCGAGAGAATATTAAAGATTTGAATATAACGTCATACAAGAGTTTATATGAATTCTTCATTTCCAAGGCAAACTTTGATTAGCGATAACTTGGAATCCACTAGTGCTACAAACTTCAATTGTCTTTTAAAATAAAGTTCATGAAATTCTTCAAAAATAATGCAATCAGGTATTTGTCTTCAAAATCTCGCCTTAATGGTTTAAATCGGCTTTGAAGTCTGAATGTTCATTCACTGAAATTGGGCCAGTCAGCGATCGTGTATACGTATGCTTATCCGTATGAAATAAAACCTGTGGTATGCACTTGATGTATTTCATCTTGTCTTCAAATCAAACCTTTGGTGGTATTACATTTTTTCGCCACATATGCAGTAACCTTATTCGGCAGATTAATCAATACAAATATCTCTTCTGTTTTTATTCAAAACTAATCAATTCATGGTCTCAATATTTAAATTGTATTAAAAAAAAAACGATGCATCTAGTGGTTGCAGGCAGCTACGGTTCTCAACGATATTCAAAAAGATCAGCTCGCGTAATATGCACACAAACTTTTTCGAGCTTCGCCCAAGATACGGCCTACTGAGAGATTCCTTACAAGTCCTTAATTGCTCTGGTCTACATCTTGCTTTACAAGAGATGAATACATTTTTTTTTAGAGTTTGGGATATTTCTTCATTTGCGCTTTGCTTTCTCTCCTCTCTTTTACGATCTCAGGTTGACTCTTTTATTGAGAAATTGAAAATTAAATCAATATAAATATAACTATTTTCCTTAAGATATACTTCTCAGTAGCAAACAAATAGTTTCCCGTTTGTACTTTCGAGAGAATATTAAAGATTTGAATATAACGTCATACAAGAGTTTATGTGAATTCTTCATTTTCAAGGCAAACTTTGATTAGCGATAACTTGGAATCCACTAGTGCTACAAACTTCAATTGTCTTTTAAAATAAAGTTCATGAAATTCTTCAAAAATAATGCAATCAGGTATTTGTCTTCAAAATCTCGCCTTAATGGTTTAAATCGGCTTTGAAGTCTGAATGTTCATTCACTGAAATTGGGCCAGTCAGCGATCGTGTATACGTATGCTTATCCGTATGAAATAAAACCTGTGGTATGCACTTGATGTATTTCATCTTGTCTTCAAATCAAACCTTTGGTGGTATTACATTTTTTCGCCACATATGCAGTAACCTTATTCGGCAGATTAATCAATACAAATATCTCTTCTGTTTTTATTCAAAACTAATCAATTCATGGTCTCAATATTTAAATTGTATTAAAAAAAAACGATGCATCTAGTGGTTGCAGGCAGCTACGGTTCTCAACGATATTCAAAAAGATCAGCTCGCGTAAAATGCACACAAACTTTTTCGAGCTTCGCCAAAGATACGGCGTATTTAGAGATTCCTTACAAGTCCTTAATTGCTCTGGTCTACATCTTGCTTTACAAGAGATGAATACATTTTTTTTTTAGAGTTTGGGATATTTCTTCATTTGCGCTTTGCTTTCTCTCCTCTCTTTTACGATCTCAGGTTGACTCTTTTATTGAGAAATTAAAAATTAAATCAATATAAATAAAACTATTTTCCTAAAGATATACTTCGCAGTAGCAAACAATTGGTTTCCCGTTTGTCATTCGAGAGAATATTAAAGATTTGAATATAACGTCATACAAGAGTTTATGTGAATTCTTCATTTTCAAGGCAAACTTTGATTAGCGATAACTTGGAATCCACTAGTGCTACAAACTTCAATTGTCTTTTAAAATAAAGTTCATGAAATTCTTCAAAAATAATGCAATCAGGTATTTGTCTTCAAAATCTCTCCTTAATGGTTTAAATCGGCTTTGAAGTCTGAATGTTCATTCACTTAAATTGGGCCAGTCAGCGATCATGTATACGTATGCTTATCAGTATGAAATAAAACCTGTGGTATGCACCTGATGTATTTCATCTTGTCTTCAAATCAAACCTTTGGTGGTATTACATTTTTTCGCCACATATGCAGTAACCTTATTCGGCAGATTAATCAATACAAATATCTCTTCTGTTTTTATTCAAAACTAATCAATTCATGGTCTCAATATTTAAATTGTATTGAAAAAAAAACGATGCATCTAGTGGTTGCAGGCAGCTACGGTTCTCAACGATATTCAAAAAGATCAGCTCGCGTAATATGCACACAAACTTTTTCGAGCTTCGCCCAAGATACGGCCTACTGAGAGATTCCTTACAAGTCCTTAATTGCTCTGGTCTACATCTTGCTTTACAAGAGATGAATACATTTTTTTTTTAGAGTTTGGGATATTTCTTCATTTGCGCTTTGCTTTCTCTCCTCTCTTTTACGATCTCAGGTTGACTCCTTTATTGAGAAATTAAAAATTAAATCAATATAAATATAACTATTTTCCTTAAGATATACTTCTCAGTAGCAAACAAATGGTTTCCCGTTTGTACTTTCGAGAGAATATTAAAGATTTGAATATAACGTCATACAAGAGTTTATGTGAATTCTTCATTTTCAAGGCAAACTTTGATTAGCGATAACTTGGAATCCACTAGTGCTACAAACTTCAATTGTCTTTTAAAATAAAGTTCATGAAATTCTTCAAAAATAATGCAATCAGGTATTTGTCTTCAAAATCTCGCCTTAATGGTTTAAATCGGCTTTGAAGTCTGAATGTTCATTCACTGAAATTGGGCCAGTCAGCGATCGTGTATACGTATGCTTATCCGTATGAAATAAAACCTGTGGTATGCACTTGATGTATTTCATCTTGTCTTCAAATCAAACCTTTGGTGGTATTACATTTTTTCGCCACATATGCAGTAACCTTATTCGGCAGATTAATCAATACAAATATCTCTTCTGTTTTTATTCAAAACTAATCAATTCATGGTCTCAATATTTAAATTGTATTAAAAAAAAAACGATGCATCTAGTGGTTGCAGGCAGCTACGGTTCTCAACGATATTCAAAAAGATCAGCTCGCGTAATATGCACACAAACTTTTTCGAGCTTCGCCCAAGATACGGCCTACTGAGAGATTCCTTACAAGTCCTTAATTGCTCTGGTCTACATCTTGCTTTACAAGAGATGAATACATTTTTTTTTAGAGTTTGGGATATTTCTTCATTTGCGCTTTGCTTTCTCTCCTCTCTTTTACGATCTCAGGTTGACTCTTTTATTGAGAAATTGAAAATTAAATCAATATAAATATAACTATTTTCCTTAAGATATACTTCTCAGTAGCAAACAAATAGTTTCCCGCTTGTACTTTCGAGAGAATATTAGAGATTTGAATATAACGTCATACAAGAGTTTATGTGAATTCTTCATTTTCAAGGCAAACTTTGATTAGCGATAACTTGGAATCCACTAGTGCTACAAACTTCAATTGTCTTTTAAAATAAAGTTCATGAAATTCTTCAAAAATAATGCATGAGGTATTTGTCTTCAAAATCTCGCCTTAATGGTTTAAATCGGCTTTGAAGTCTGAATGTTCATTCACTGAAATTGGGCCAGTCAGCGATCGTGTATACGTATGCTTATCCGTATGAAATAAAACCTGTGGTATGCACTTGATGTATTTCATCTTGTCTTCAAATCAAACCTTTGGTGGTATTACATTTTTTCGCCACATATGCAGTAACCTTATTCGGCAGATTAATCAATACAAATATCTCTTCTGTTTTTATTCAAAACTAATCAATTCATGGTCTCAATATTTAAATTGTATTGAAAAAAAACGATGCATCTAGTGGTTGCAGGCAGCTACGGTTCTCAACGATATTCAAAAAGATCAGCTCGCGTAATATGCACACAAACTTTTTCGAGCTTCGCCCAAGATACGGCCTACTGAGAGATTCCTTACAAGTCCTTAATTGCTCTGGTCTACATCTTGCTTTACAAGAGATGAATACATTTTTTTTTAGAGTTTGGGATATTTCTTCATTTGCGCTTTGCTTTCTCTCCTCTCTTTTACGATCTCAGGTTGACTCTTTTATTGAGAAATTGAAAATTAAATCAATATAAATATAACTATTTTCCTTAAGATATACTTCTCAGTAGCAAACAAATAGTTTCCCGCTTGTACTTTCGAGAGAATATTAAGATTTGAATATAACGTCATACAAGAGTTTATGTGAATTCTTCATTTTCAAGGCAAACTTTGATTAGCGATAACTTGGAATCCACTAGTGCTACAAACTTCAATTGTCTTTTAAAATAAAGTTCATGAAATTCTTCAAAAATAATGCATGAGGTATTTGTCTTCAAAATCTCGCCTTAATGGTTTAAATCGGCTTTGAAGTCTGAATGTTCATTCACTGAAATTGGGCCAGTCAGCGATCGTGTATACGTATGCTTATCCGTATGAAATAAAACCTGTGGTATGCACTTGATGTATTTCATCTTGTCTTCAAATCAAACCTTTGGTGGTATTACATTTTTTCGCCACATATGCAGTAACCTTATTCGGCAGATTAATCAATACAAATATCTCTTCTGTTTTTATTCAAAACTAATCAATTCATGGTCTCAATATTTAAATTGTATTGAAAAAAAACGATGCATCTAGTGGTTGCAGGCAGCTACGGTTCTCAACGATATTCAAAAAGATCAGCTCGCGTAATATGCACACAAACTTTTTCGAGCTTCGCCCAAGATACGGCCTACTGAGAGATTCCTTACAAGTCCTTAATTGCTCTGGTCTACATCTTGCTTTACAAGAGATGAATACATTTTTTTTTAGAGTTTGGGATATTTCTTCATTTGCGCTTTGCTTTCTCTCCTCTCTTTTACGATCTCAGGTTGACTCTTTTATTGAGAAATTGAAAATTAAATCAATATAAATATAACTATTTTCCTTAAGATATACTTCTCAGTAGCAAACAAATAGTTTCCCGTTTGTACTTTCGAGAGAATATTAAAGATTTGAATATAACGTCATACAAGAGTTTATATGAATTCTTCATTTCCAAGGCAAACTTTGATTAGCGATAACTTGGAATCCACTAGTGCTACAAACTTCAATTGTCTTTTAAAATAAAGTTCATGAAATTCTTCAAAAATAATGCATGAGGTATTTGTCTTCAAAATCTCGCCTTAATGGTTTAAATCGGCTTTGAAGTCTGAATGTTCATTCACTGAAATTGGGCCAGTCAGCGATCGTGTATACGTATGCTTATCCGTATGAAATAAAACCTGTGGTATGCACTTGATGTATTTCATCTTGTCTTCAAATCAAACCTTTGGTGGTATTACATTTTTTCGCCACATATGCAGTAACCTTATTCGGCAGATTAATCAATACAAATATCTCTTCTGTTTTTATTCAAAACTAATCAATTCATGGTCTCAATATTTAAATTGTATTAAAAAAAAAACGATGCATCTAGTGGTTGCAGGCAGCTACGGTTCTCAACGATATTCAAAAAGATCAGCTCGCGTAAAATGCACACAAACTTTTTCGAGCTTCGCCAAAGATACGGCGTATTTAGAGATTCCTTACAAGTCCTTAATTGCTCTGGTCTACATCTTGCTTTACAAGAGATGAATACATTTTTTTTTTGAGTTTGGGATATTTCTTCATTTGCGCTTTGCTTTCTCTCCTCTCTTTTACGATCTCAGGTTGACTCTTTTATTGAGAAATTAAAAATTAAATCAATATAAATAAAACTATTTTCCTAAAGATATACTTCGCAGTAGCAAACAATTGGTTTCCCGTTTGTCATTCGAGAGAATATTAAAGATTTGAATATAACGTCATACAAGAGTTTATGTGAATTCTTCATTTTCAAGGCAAACTTTGATTAGCGATAACTTGGAATCCACTAGTGCTACAAACTTCAATTGTCTTTTAAAATAAAGTTCATGAAATTCTTCAAAAATAATGCAATCAGGTATTTGTCTTCAAAATCTCTCCTTAATGGTTTAAATCGGCTTTGAAGTCTGAATGTTCATTCACTTAAATTGGGCCAGTCAGCGATCGTGTATACGTATGCTTATCAGTATGAAATAAAACCTGTGGTATGCACCTGATGTATTTCATCTTGTCTTCAAATCAAACCTTTGGTGGTATTACATTTTTTCGCCACATATGCAGTAACCTTATTCGGCAGATTAATCAATACAAATATCTCTTCTGTTTTTATTCAAAACTAATCAATTCATGGTCTCAATATTTAAATTGTATTGAAAAAAAAACGATGCATCTAGTGGTTGCAGGCAGCTACGGTTCTCAACGATATTCAAAAAGATCAGCTCGCGTAATATGCACACAAACTTTTTCGAGCTTCGCCCAAGATACGGCCTACTGAGAGATTCCTTACAAGTCCTTAATTGCTCTGGTCTACATCTTGCTTTACAAGAGATGAATACATTTTTTTTTAGAGTTTGGGATATTTCTTCATTTGCGCTTTGCTTTCTCTCCTCTCTTTTACGATCTCAGGTTGACTCTTTTATTGAGAAATTGAAAATTAAATCAATATAAATATAACTATTTTCCTTAAGATATACTTCTCAGTAGCAAACAAATGGTTTCCCGTTTGTACTTTCGAGAGAATATTAAAGATTTGAATATAACGTCATACAAGAGTTTATATGAATTCTTCATTTTCAAGGCAAACTTTGATTAGCGATAACTTGGAATCCACTAGTGCTACAAACTTCAATTGTCTTTTAAAATAAAGTTCATGAAATTCTTCAAAAATAATGCAATCAGGTATTTGTCTTCAAAATCTCGCCTTAATGGTTTAAATCGGCTTTGAAGTCTGAATGTTCATTCACTGAAATTGGGCCAGTCAGCGATCGTGTATACGTATGCTTATCCGTATGAAATAAAACCTGTGGTATGCACTTGATGTATTTCATCTTGTCTTCAAATCAAACCTTTGGTGGTATTACATTTTTTCGCCACATATGCAGTAACCTTATTCGGCAGATTAATCAATACAAATATCTCTTCTGTTTTTATTCAAAACTAATCAATTCATGGTCTCAATATTTAAATTGTATTAAAAAAAAACGATGCATCTAGTGGTTGCAGGCAGCTACGGTTCTCAACGATATTCAAAAAGATCAGCTCGCGTAATATGCACACAAACTTTTTCGAGCTTCGCCCAAGATACGGCCTACTGAGAGATTCCTTACAAGTCCTTAATTGCTCTGGTCTACATCTTGCTTTACAAGAGATGAATACATTTTTTTTTAGAGTTTGGGATATTTCTTCATTTGCGCTTTGCTTTCTCTCCTCTCTTTTACGATCTCAGGTTGACTCTTTTATTGAGAAATTGAAAATTAAATCAATATAAATATAACTATTTTCCTTAAGATATACTTCTCAGTAGCAAACAAATGGTTTCCCGTTTGTACTTTCGAGAGAATATTAGAGATTTGAATATAACGTCATACAAGAGTTTATGTGAATTCTTCATTTTCAAGGCAAACTTTGATTAGCGATAACTTGGAATCCACTAGTGCTACAAACTTCAATTGTCTTTTAAAATAAAGTTCATGAAATTCTTCAAAAATAATGCATGAGGTATTTGTCTTCAAAATCTCGCCTTAATGGTTTAAATCGGCTTTGAAGTCTGAATGTTCATTCACTGAAATTGGGCCAGTCAGCGATCGTGTATACGTATGCTTATCCGTATGAAATAAAACCTGTGGTATGCACTTGATGTATTTCATCTTGTCTTCAAATCAAACCTTTGGTGGTATTACATTTTTTCGCCACATATGCAGTAACCTTATTCGGCAGATTAATCAATACAAATATCTCTTCTGTTTTTATTCAAAACTAATCAATTCATGGTCTCAATATTTAAATTGTATTGAAAAAAAAACGATGCATCTAGTGGTTGCAGGCAGCTACGGTTCTCAACGATATTCAAAAAGATCAGCTCGCGTAATATGCACACAAACTTTTTCGAGCTTCGCCCAAGATACGGCCTACTGAGAGATTCCTTACAAGTCCTTAATTGCTCTGGTCTACATCTTGCTTTACAAGAGATGAATACATTTTTTTTAGAGTTTGGGATATTTCTTCATTTGCGCTTTGCTTTCTCTCCTCTCTTTTACGATCTCAGGTTGACTCCTTTATTGAGAAATTGAAAATTAAATCAATATAAATATAACTATTTTCCTTAAGATATACTTCTCAGTAGCAAACAAATGGTTTCCCGTTTGTACTTTCGAGAGAATATTAAAGATTTGAATATAACGTCATATAAGAGTTTATATGAATTCTTCATTTCCAAGGCAAACTTTGATTAGCGATAACTTGGAATCCACTAGTGCTACAAACTTCAATTGTCTTTTAAAATAAAGTTCATGAAATTCTTCAAAAATAATGCATGAGGTATTTGTCTTCAAAATCTCGCCTTAATGGTTTAAATCGGCTTTGAAGTCTGAATGTTCATTCACTGAAATTGGGCCAGTCAGCGATCGTGTATACGTATGCTTATCCGTATGAAATAAAACCTGTGGTATGCACTTGATGTATTTCATCTTGTCTTCAAATCAAACCTTTGGTGGTATTACATTTTTTCGCCACATATGCAGTAACCTTATTCGGCAGATTAATCAATACAAATATCTCTTCTGTTTTTATTCAAAACTAATCAATTCATGGTCTCAATATTTAAATTGTATTAAAAAAAAAACGATGCATCTAGTGGTTGCAGGCAGCTACGGTTCTCAACGATATTCAAAAAGATCAGCTCGCGTAATATGCACACAAACTTTTTCGAGCTTCGCCCAAGATACGGCCTACTGAGAGATTCCTTACAAGTCCTTAATTGCTCTGGTCTACATCTTGCTTTACAAGAGATGAATACATTTTTTTTAGAGTTTGGGATATTTCTTCATTTGCGCTTTGCTTTCTCTCCTCTCTTTTACGATCTCAGGTTGACTCTTTTATTGAGAAATTGAAAATTAAATCAATATAAATATAACTATTTTCCTTAAGATATACTTCTCAGTAGCAAACAAATAGTTTCCCGCTTGTACTTTCGAGAGAATATTAAAGATTTGAATATAACGTCATACAAGAGTTTATATGAATTCTTCATTTTCAAGGCAAACTTTGATTAGCGATAACTTGGAATCCACTAGTGCTACAAACTTCAATTGTCTTTTAAAATAAAGTTCATGAAATTCTTCAAAAATAATGCAATCAGGTATTTGTCTTCAAAATCTCGCCTTAATGGTTTAAATCGGCTTTGAAGTCTGAATGTTCATTCACTGAAATTGGGCCAGTCAGCGATCGTGTATACGTATGCTTATCCGTATGAAATAAAACCTGTGGTATGCACTTGATGTATTTCATCTTGTCTTCAAATCAAACCTTTGGTGGTATTACATTTTTTCGCCACATATGCAGTAACCTTATTCGGCAGATTAATCAATACAAATATCTCTTCTGTTTTTATTCAAAACTAATCAATTCATGGTCTCAATATTTAAATTGTATTAAAAAAAAACGATGCATCTAGTGGTTGCAGGCAGCTACGGTTCTCAACGATATTCAAAAAGATCAGCTCGCGTAAAATGCACACAAACTTTTTCGAGCTTCGCCAAAGATACGGCGTATTTAGAGATTCCTTACAAGTCCTTAATTGCTCTGGTCTACATCTTGCTTTACAAGAGATGAATACATTTTTTTTAGAGTTTGGGATATTTCTTCATTTGCGCTTTGCTTTCTCTCCTCTCTTTTACGATCTCAGGTTGACTCTTTTATTGAGAAATTAAAAATTAAATCAATATAAATAAAACTATTTTCCTAAAGATATACTTCGCAGTAGCAAACAATTGGTTTCCCGTTTGTCATTCGAGAGAATATTAAAGATTTGAATATAACGTCATACAAGAGTTTATGTGAATTCTTCATTTTCAAGGCAAACTTTGATTAGCGATAACTTGGAATCCACTAGTGCTACAAACTTCAATTGTCTTTTAAAATAAAGTTCATGAAATTCTTCAAAAATAATGCAATCAGGTATTTGTCTTCAAAATCTCTCCTTAATGGTTTAAATCGGCTTTGAAGTCTGAATGTTCATTCACTTAAATTGGGCCAGTCAGCGATCATGTATACGTATGCTTATCAGTATGAAATAAAACCTGTGGTATGCACCTGATGTATTTCATCTTGTCTTCAAATCAAACCTTTGGTGGTATTACATTTTTTCGCCACATATGCAGTAACCTTATTCGGCAGATTAATCAATACAAATATCTCTTCTGTTTTTATTCAAAACTAATCAATTCATGGTCTCAATATTTAAATTGTATTAAAAAAAAACGATGCATCTAGTGGTTGCAGGCAGCTACGGTTCTCAACGATATTCAAAAAGATCAGCTCGCGTAATATGCACACAAACTTTTTCGAGCTTCGCCCAAGATACGGCCTACTGAGAGATTCCTTACAAGTCCTTAATTGCTCTGGTCTACATCTTGCTTTACAAGAGATGAATACATTTTTTTAGAGTTTGGGATATTTCTTCATTTGCGCTTTGCTTTCTCTCCTCTCTTTTACGATCTCAGGTTGACTCTTTTATTGAGAAATTGAAAATTAAATCAATATAAATATAACTATTTTCCTTAAGATATACTTCTCAGTAGCAAACAAATAGTTTCCCGCTTGTACTTTCGAGAGAATATTAAAGATTTGAATATAACGTCATATAAGAGTTTATATGAATTCTTCATTTCCAAGGCAAACTTTGATTAGCGATAACTTGGAATCCACTAGTGCTACAAACTTCAATTGTCTTTTAAAATAAAGTTCATGAAATTCTTCAAAAATAATGCAATCAGGTATTTGTCTTCAAAATCTCGCCTTAATGGTTTAAATCGGCTTTGAAGTCTGAATGTTCATTCACTGAAATTGGGCCAGTCAGCGATCGTGTATACGTATGCTTATCCGTATGAAATAAAACCTGTGGTATGCACTTGATGTATTTCATCTTGTCTTCAAATCAAACCTTTGGTGGTATTACATTTTTTCGCCACATATGCAGTAACCTTATTCGGCAGATTAATCAATACAAATATCTCTTCTGTTTTTATTCAAAACTAATCAATTCATGGTCTCAATATTTAAATTGTATTAAAAAAAAACGATGCATCTAGTGGTTGCAGGCAGCTACGGTTCTCAACGATATTCAAAAAGATCAGCTCGCGTAATATGCACACAAACTTTTTCGAGCTTCGCCCAAGATACGGCCTACTGAGAGATTCCTTACAAGTCCTTAATTGCTCTGGTCTACATCTTGCTTTACAAGAGATGAATACATTTTTTTTAGAGTTTGGGATATTTCTTCATTTGCGCTTTGCTTTCTCTCCTCTCTTTTACGATCTCAGGTTGACTCTTTTATTGAGAAATTGAAAATTAAATCAATATAAATATAACTATTTTCCTTAAGATATACTTCTCAGTAGCAAACAAATAGTTTCCCGCTTGTACTTTCGAGAGAATATTAAAGATTTGAATATAACGTCATACAAGAGTTTATATGAATTCTTCATTTTCAAGGCAAACTTTGATTAGCGATAACTTGGAATCCACTAGTGCTACAAACTTCAATTGTCTTTTAAAATAAAGTTCATGAAATTCTTCAAAAATAATGCAATCAGGTATTTGTCTTCAAAATCTCGCCTTAATGGTTTAAATCGGCTTTGAAGTCTGAATGTTCATTCACTGAAATTGGGCCAGTCAGCGATCGTGTATACGTATGCTTATCCGTATGAAATAAAACCTGTGGTATGCACTTGATGTATTTCATCTTGTCTTCAAATCAAACCTTTGGTGGTATTACATTTTTTCGCCACATATGCAGTAACCTTATTCGGCAGATTAATCAATACAAATATCTCTTCTGTTTTTATTCAAAACTAATCAATTCATGGTCTCAATATTTAAATTGTATTAAAAAAAAACGATGCATCTAGTGGTTGCAGGCAGCTACGGTTCTCAACGATATTCAAAAAGATCAGCTCGCGTAATATGCACACAAACTTTTTCGAGCTTCGCCCAAGATACGGCCTACTGAGAGATTCCTTACAAGTCCTTAATTGCTCTGGTCTACATCTTCCTTTACAAGAGATGAATACATTTTTTTTTAAGAGTTTGGGATATTTCTTCCTTTGCGCTTTGCTTTCTCGCCTCTCTTTCACGATCTTAGGTTGACTCCTTTATTGAGAAATTAAAAATTAAATCAATATAAATAAAACTATTTTCCTAAAGATATACTTCGCAGTAGCAAACAATTGGTTTCCCGTTTGTCATTCGAGAGAATATTAAAGATTTGAATATAACGTCATACAAGAGTTTATGTGAATTCTTCATTTTCAAGGCAAACTTTGATTAGCGATAACTTGGAATCCACTAGTGCTACAAACTTCAATTGTCTTTTAAAATAAAGTTCATGAAATTCTTCAAAAATAATGCATGAGGTATTTGTCTTCAAAATCTCGCCTTAATGGTTTAAATCGGCTTTGAAGTCTGAATGTTCATTCACTGAAATTGGGCCAGTCAGCGATCGTGTATACGTATGCTTATCCGTATGAAATAAAACCTGTGGTATGCACTTGATGTATTTCATCTTGTCTTCAAATCAAACCTTTGGTGGTATTACATTTTTTCGCCACATATGCAGTAACCTTATTCGGCAGATTAATCAATACAAATATCTCTTCTGTTTTTATTCAAAACTAATCAATTCATGGTCTCAATATTTAAATTGTATTGAAAAAAAACGATGCATCTAGTGGTTGCAGGCAGCTACGGTTCTCAACGATATTCAAAAAGATCAGCTCGCGTAATATGCACACAAACTTTTTCGAGCTTCGCCCAAGATACGGCCTACTGAGAGATTCCTTACAAGTCCTTAATTGCTCTGGTCTACATCTTGCTTTACAAGAGATGAATACATTTTTTTTAGAGTTTGGGATATTTCTTCATTTGCGCTTTGCTTTCTCTCCTCTCTTTTACGATCTCAGGTTGACTCTTTTATTGAGAAATTGAAAATTAAATCAATATAAATATAACTATTTTCCTTAAGATATACTTCTCAGTAGCAAACAAATAGTTTCCCGCTTGTACTTTCGAGAGAATATTAAAGATTTGAATATAACGTCATATAAGAGTTTATATGAATTCTTCATTTCCAAGGCAAACTTTGATTAGCGATAACTTGGAATCCACTAGTGCTACAAACTTCAATTGTCTTTTAAAATAAAGTTCATGAAATTCTTCAAAAATAATGCAATCAGGTATTTGTCTTCAAAATCTCGCCTTAATGGTTTAAATCGGCTTTGAAGTCTGAATGTTCATTCACTGAAATTGGGCCAGTCAGCGATCGTGTATACGTATGCTTATCCGTATGAAATAAAACCTGTGGTATGCACTTGATGTATTTCATCTTGTCTTCAAATCAAACCTTTGGTGGTATTACATTTTTTCGCCACATATGCAGTAACCTTATTCGGCAGATTAATCAATACAAATATCTCTTCTGTTTTTATTCAAAACTAATCAATTCATGGTCTCAATATTTAAATTGTATTAAAAAAAAACGATGCATCTAGTGGTTGCAGGCAGCTACGGTTCTCAACGATATTCAAAAAGATCAGCTCGCGTAATATGCACACAAACTTTTTCGAGCTTCGCCCAAGATACGGCCTACTGAGAGATTCCTTACAAGTCCTTAATTGCTCTGGTCTACATCTTGCTTTACAAGAGATGAATACATTTTTTTTAGAGTTTGGGATATTTCTTCATTTGCGCTTTGCTTTCTCTCCTCTCTTTTACGATCTCAGGTTGACTCCTTTATTGAGAAATTAAAAATTAAATCAATATAAATAAAACTATTTTCCTAAAGATATACTTCGCAGTAGCAAACAATTGGTTTCCCGTTTGTCATTCGAGAGAATATTAAAGATTTGAATATAACGTCATACAAGAGTTTATGTGAATTCTTCATTTTCAAGGCAAACTTTGATTAGCGATAACTTGGAATCCACTAGTGCTACAAACTTCAATTGTCTTTTAAAATAAAGTTCATGAAATTCTTCAAAAATAATGCAATCAGGTATTTGTCTTCAAAATCTCGCCTTAATGGTTTAAATCGGCTTTGAAGTCTGAATGTTCATTCACTGAAATTGGGCCAGTCAGCGATTGTGTATACGTATGCTTATCAGTATGAAATAAAACCTGTGGTATGCACTTGATGTATTTCATCTTGTCTTCAAATCAAACCTTTGGTGGTATTACATTTTTTCGCCACATATGCAGTAACCTTATTCGGCAGATTAATCAATACAAATATCTCTTCTGTTTTTATTCAAAACTAATCAATTCATGGTCTCAATATTTAAATTGTATTAAAAAAAAACGATGCATCTAGTGGTTGCAGGCAGCTACGGTTCTCAACGATATTCAAAAAGATCAGCTCGCGTAATATGCACACAAACTTTTTCGAGCTTCGCCCAAGATACGGCCTACTGAGAGATTCCTTACAAGTCCTTAATTGCTCTGGTCTACATCTTGCTTGCTTTACAAGAGATGAATACATTTTTTTTAGAGTTTGGGATATTTCTTCATTTGCGCTTTGCTTTCTCTCCTCTCTTTTACGATCTCAGGTTGACTCTTTTATTGAGAAATTGAAAATTAAATCAATATAAATATAACTATTTTCCTTAAGATATACTTCTCAGTAGCAAACAAATAGTTTCCCGCTTGTACTTTCGAGAGAATATTAAAGATTTGAATATAACGTCATACAAGAGTTTATATGAATTCTTCATTTCCAAGGCAAACTTTGATTAGCGATAACTTGGAATCCACTAGTGCTACAAACTTCAATTGTCTTTTAAAATAAAGTTCATGAAATTCTTCAAAAATAATGCAATCAGGTATTTGTCTTCAAAATCTCGCCTTAATGGTTTAAATCGGCTTTGAAGTCTGAATGTTCATTCACTGAAATTGGGCCAGTCAGCGATTGTGTATACGTATGCTTATCCGTATGAAATAAAACCTGTGGTATGCACTTGATGTATTTCATCTTGTCTTCAAATCAAACCTTTGGTGGTATTACATTTTTTCGCCACATATGCAGTAACCTTATTCGGCAGATTAATCAATACAAATATCTCTTCTGTTTTTATTCAAAACTAATCAATTCATGGTCTCAATATTTAAATTGTATTAAAAAAAAACGATGCATCTAGTGGTTGCAGGCAGCTACGGTTCTCAACGATATTCAAAAAGATCAGCTCGCGTAATATGCACACAAACTTTTTCGAGCTTCGCCCAAGATACGGCCTACTGAGAGATTCCTTACAAGTCCTTAATTGCTCTGGTCTACATCTTGCTTTACAAGAGATGAATACATTTTTTTTTAGAGTTTGGGATATTTCTTCATTTGCGCTTTGCTTTCTCTCCTCTCTTTTACGATCTCAGGTTGACTCTTTTATTGAGAAATTGAAAATTAAATCAATATAAATATAACTATTTTCCTTAAGATATACTTCTCAGTAGCAAACAAATGGTTTCCCGCTTGTACTTTCGAGAGAATATTAGAGATTTGAATATAACGTCATACAAGAGTTTATGTGAATTCTTCATTTTCAAGGCAAACTTTGATTAGCGATAACTTGGAATCCACTAGTGCTACAAACTTCAATTGTCTTTTAAAATAAAGTTCATGAAATTCTTCAAAAATAATGCATCAGGTATTTGTCTTCAAAATCTCGCCTTAATGGTTTAAATCGGCTTTGAAGTCTGAATGTTCATTCACTGAAATTGGGCCAGTCAGCGATCGTGTATACGTATGCTTATCCGTATGAAATAAAACCTGTGGTATGCACTTGATGTATTTCATCTTGTCTTCAAATCAAACCTTTGGTGGTATTACATTTTTTCGCCACATATGCAGTAACCTTATTCGGCAGATTAATCAATACAAATATCTCTTCTGTTTTTATTCAAAACTAATCAATTCATGGTCTCAATATTTAAATTGTATTGAAAAAAAACGATGCATCTAGTGGTTGCAGGCAGCTACGGTTCTCAACGATATTCAAAAAGATCAGCTCGCGTAATATGCACACAAACTTTTTCGAGCTTCGCCCAAGATACGGCCTACTGAGAGATTCCTTACAAGTCCTTAATTGCTCTGGTCTACATCTTGCTTGCTTTACAAGAGATGAATACATTTTCTTTTAGAGTTTGGGATATTTCTTCATTTGCGCTTTGCTTTCTCTCCTCTCTTTTACGATCTCAGGTTGACTCTTTTATTGAGAAATTGAAAATTAAATCAATATAAATATAACTATTTTCCTTAAGATATACTTCTCAGTAGCAAACAAATAGTTTCCCGTTTGTACTTTCGAGAGAATATTAAAGATTTGAATATAACGTCATACAAGAGTTTATATGAATTCTTCATTTCCAAGGCAAACTTTGATTAGCGATAACTTGGAATCCACTAGTGCTACAAACTTCAATTGTCTTTTAAAATAAAGTTCATGAAATTCTTCAAAAATAATGCAATCAGGTATTTGTCTTCAAAATCTCGCCTTAATGGTTTAAATCGGCTTTGAAGTCTGAATGTTCATTCACTGAAATTGGGCCAGTCAGCGATTGTGTATACGTATGCTTATCCGTATGAAATAAAACCTGTGGTATGCACTTGATGTATTTCATCTTGTCTTCAAATCAAACCTTTGGTGGTATTACATTTTTTCGCCACATATGCAGTAACCTTATTCGGCAGATTAATCAATACAAATATCTCTTCTGTTTTTATTCAAAACTAATCAATTCATGGTCTCAATATTTAAATTGTATTAAAAAAAAAACGATGCATCTAGTGGTTGCAGGCAGCTACGGTTCTCAACGATATTCAAAAAGATCAGCTCGCGTAATATGCACACAAACTTTTTCGAGCTTCGCCCAAGATACGGCCTACTGAGAGATTCCTTACAAGTCCTTAATTGCTCTGGTCTACATCTTGCTTTACAAGAGATGAATACATTTTTTTTTAGAGTTTGGGATATTTCTTCATTTGCGCTTTGCTTTCTCTCCTCTCTTTTACGATCTCAGGTTGACTCCTTTATTGAGAAATTGAAAATTAAATCAATATAAATATAACTATTTTCCTTAAGATATACTTCTCAGTAGCAAACAAATTGTTTCCCGTTTGTACTTTCGAGAAGATATTAGAGATTTGAATATAACGTCATATAAGAGTTTATATGAATTCTTCATTTCCAAGGCAAACTTTGATTAGCGATAACTTGGAATCCACTAGTGCTACAAACTTCAATTGTCTTTTAAAATAAAGTTCATGAAATTCTTCAAAAATAATGCAATCAGGTATTTGTCTTCAAAATCTCGCCTTAATGGTTTAAATCGGCTTTGAAGTCTGAATGTTCATTCACTGAAATTGGGCCAGTCAGCGATCGTGTATACGTATGCTTATCCGTATGAAATAAAACCTGTGGTATGCACTTGATGTATTTCATCTTGTCTTCAAATCAAACCTTTGGTGGTATTACATTTTTTCGCCACATATGCAGTAACCTTATTCGGCAGATTAATCAATACAAATATCTCTTCTGTTTTTATTCAAAACTAATCAATTCATGGTCTCAATATTTAAATTGTATTGAAAAAAAAAACGATGCATCTAGTGGTTGCAGGCAGCTACGGTTCTCAACGATATTCAAAAAGATCAGCTCGCGTAATATGCACACAAACTTTTTCGAGCTTCGCCCAAGATACGGCCTACTGAGAGATTCCTTACAAGTCCTTAATTGCTCTGGTCTACATCTTGCTTTACAAGAGATGAATACATTTTTTTTTAGAGTTTGGGATATTTCTTCATTTGCGCTTTGCTTTCTCTCCTCTCTTTTACGATCTCAGGTTGACTCCTTTATTGAGAAATTGAAAATTAAATCAATATAAATATAACTATTTTCCTTAAGATATACTTCTCAGTAGCAAACAAATTGTTTCCCGTTTGTACTTTCGAGAGAATATTAAAGATTTGAATATAACGTCATATAAGAGTTTATATGAATTCTTCATTTCCAAGGCAAACTTTGATTAGCGATAACTTGGAATCCACTAGTGCTACAAACTTCAATTGTCTTTTAAAATAAAGTTCATGAAATTCTTCAAAAATAATGCATGAGGTATTTGTCTTCAAAATCTCGCCTTAATGGTTTAAATCGGCTTTGAAGTCTGAATGTTCATTCACTGAAATTGGGCCAGTCAGCGATCGTGTATACGTATGCTTATCCGTATGAAATAAAACCTGTGGTATGCACTTGATGTATTTCATCTTGTCTTCAAATCAAACCTTTGGTGGTATTACATTTTTTCGCCACATATGCAGTAACCTTATTCGGCAGATTAATCAATACAAATATCTCTTCTGTTTTTATTCAAAACTAATCAATTCATGGTCTCAATATTTAAATTGTATTGAAAAAAAAAACGATGCATCTAGTGGTTGCAGGCAGCTACGGTTCTCAACGATATTCAAAAAGATCAGCTCGCGTAATATGCACACAAACTTTTTCGAGCTTCGCCCAAGATACGGCCTACTGAGAGATTCCTTACAAGTCCTTAATTGCTCTGGTCTACATCTTGCTTTACAAGAGATGAATACATTTTTTTAGAGTTTGGGATATTTCTTCATTTGCGCTTTGCTTTCTCTCCCCTCTTTTACGATCTCAGGTTGACTCCTTTATTGAGAAATTGAAAATTAAATCAATATAAATATAACTATTTTCCTTAAGATATACTTCTCAGTAGCAAACAAATTGTTTCCCGTTTGTACTTTCGAGAGAATATTAAAGATTTGAATATAACGTCATATAAGAGTTTATATGAATTCTTCATTTCCAAGGCAAACTTTGATTAGCGATAACTTGGAATCCACTAGTGCTACAAACTTCAATTGTCTTTTAAAATAAAGTTCATGAAATTCTTCAAAAATAATGCAATCAGGTATTTGTCTTCAAAATCTCGCCTTAATGGTTTAAATCGGCTTTGAAGTCTGAATGTTCATTCACTGAAATTGGGCCAGTCAGCGATCGTGTATACGTATGCTTATCCGTATGAAATAAAACCTGTGGTATGCACTTGATGTATTCATCTTGTCTTCAAATCAAACCTTTGGTGGTATTACATTTTTTCGCCACATATGCAGTAACCTTATTCGGCAGATTAATCAATACAAATATCTCTTCTGTTTTTATTCAAAACTAATCAATTCATGGTCTCAATATTTAAATTGTATTAAAAAAAAAACGATGCATCTAGTGGTTGCAGGCAGCTACGGTTCTCAACGATATTCAAAAAGATCAGCTCGCGTAATATGCACACAAACTTTTTCGAGCTTCGCCCAAGATACGGCCTACTGAGAGATTCCTTACAAGTCCTTAATTGCTCTGGTCTACATCTTGCTTTACAAGAGATGAATACATTTTTTTTAGAGTTTGGGATATTTCTTCATTTGCGCTTTGCTTTCTCTCCTCTCTTTTACGATCTCAGGTTGACTCTTTTATTGAGAAATTGAAAATTAAATCAATATAAATATAACTATTTTCCTTAAGATATACTTCTCAGTAGCAAACAAATAGTTTCCCGCTTGTACTTTCGAGAGAATATTAAAGATTCGAATATAACGTCATACAAGAGTTTATATGAATTCTTCATTTTCAAGGCAAACTTTGATTAGCGATAACTTGGAATCCACTAGTGCTACAAACTTCAATTGTCTTTTAAAATAAAGTTCATGAAATTCTTCAAAAATAATGCATTAGGTATTTGTCTTCAAAATCTCGCCTTAATGGTTTAAATCGGCTTTGAAGTCTGAATGTTCATTCACTGAAATTGGGCCAGTCAGCGATCGTGTATACGTATGCTTATCCGTATGAAATAAAACCTGTGGTATGCACTTGATGTATTTCATCTTGTCTTCAAATCAAACCTTTGGTGGTATTACATTTTTTCGCCACATATGCAGTAACCTTATTCGGCAGATTAATCAATACAAATATCTCTTCTGTTTTTATTCAAAACTAATCAATTCATGGTCTCAATATTTAAATTGTATTGAAAAAAAAAACGATGCATCTAGTGGTTGCAGGCAGCTACGGTTCTCAACGATATTCAAAAAGATCAGCTCGCGTAATATGCACACAAACTTTTTCGAGCTTCGCCCAAGATACGGCCTACTGAGAGATTCCTTACAAGTCCTTAATTGCTCTGGTCTACATCTTGCTTGCTTTACAAGAGATGAATACATTTTTTTTTAGAGTTTGGGATATTTCTTCATTTGCGCTTTGCTTTCTCTCCTCTCTTTTACGATCTCAGGTTGACTCCTTTATTGAGAAATTGAAAATTAAATCAATATAAATATAACTATTTTCCTTAAGATATACTTCTCAGTAGCAAACAAATTGTTTCCCGTTTGTACTTTCGAGAGAATATTAAAGATTTGAATATAACGTCATATAAGAGTTTATATGAATTCTTCATTTCCAAGGCAAACTTTGATTAGCGATAACTTGGAATCCACTAGTGCTACAAACTTCAATTGTCTTTTAAAATAAAGTTCATGAAATTCTTCAAAAATAATGCATCAGGTATTTGTCTTCAAAATCTCGCCTTAATGGTTTAAATCGGCTTTGAAGTCTGAATGTTCATTCACTGAAATTTGGCCAGTCAGCGATCGTGTATACGTATGCTTATCCGTATGAAATAAAACCTGTGGTATGCACTTGATGTATTTCATCTTGTCTTCAAATCAAACCTTTGGTGGTATTACATTTTTTCGCCACATATGCAGTAACCTTATTCGGCAGATTAATCAATACAAATATCTCTTCTGTTTTTATTCAAAACTAATCAATTCATGGTCTCAATATTTAAATTGTATTAAAAAAAAAACGATGCATCTAGTGGTTGCAGGCAGCTACGGTTCTCAACGATATTCAAAAAGATCAGCTCGCGTAATATGCACACAAACTTTTTCGAGCTTCGCCCAAGATACGGCCTACTGAGAGATTCCTTACAAGTCCTTAATTGCGCTGGTCTACATCTTGCTTTACAAGAGATGAATCTCTTGTAAAGCAAGATGTAGACCAGAGCAATTAAGGACTTGTAAGGAATCTCTCAGTAGGCCGTATGTTGGGCGAAGCTTGAAAAAAGTTTGTGTGCATATTACGCGAGCTGATCAACAGTAGCTGCCTGCAGCCACTAGATGCATCGTTTTTTTTTCAATACAATTTAAAAATTCAGACCATGAATTGATTAGTTTTGAAAAAAAAACAGAAGAGATATTTGTGTTGATTAATCTGCTGAATAAGGTTACTGCATATGTGGCGAAAAATGTAATATCACCAAACGTTTGATTTGAAGACAAGATGAAATACATCAAGCGCATACCACAGGTTTTATTTCATACGGATAAGCATACGTATACACGATCGCTGACTGGCCCAATTTCAGTAAATGAACATTCAGACTTCAAAGCCGATTTAAACCATTAAGGCGAGATTTTGAAGACAAATACCTGATTGCATTATTTTTGAAGAATTCCATGAACTTTATTTTAAAAGACAATTGAAGTTTGTAGCACAAGTGGATTTCAAGTTATCGCTAATCAAAGTTTGCCTTGGAAATGAAGAATTCACATAAACTCTTATATGACGTTATATTCAAATCTTCAATATTCTCTCGAAAGTACAAACGGGAAACTATTTGTTTGCTACTGAGAAGTATATCTTAAGGAAAATAGTTATATTTATATTGATTTAATTTTCAGTTTCTCAATGAAAGAGTCAACCTGAGATCGTGAAAGAGAGGAGAGAAAGCAAAGCGCAAATGAAGAAATATCCCAAACTCTTAAAAAAAATGTATTCATCTCTTGTAAAGCAAGATGTAGACCAGAGCAATTAAGGACTTGTAAGGAATCTCTCAGTAGGCCGTATCTTGGGCGAAGCTCGAAAAAGTTTGTGTGCATATTACGCGAGCTGATCTTTTTGAATATCGTTGAGAACCGTAGCTGCCTGCAACCACTAGATGCATCGTTTTTTTTCAATACAATTTAAAAATTCAGACCATGAATTGATTAGTTTTGAAAAAAAAAACAGAAGAGATATTTGTGTTGATTAATCTGCCGAATAAGGTTACTGCATATGTGGCGAAAAATGTAATATCACCAAACGTTTGATTTGAAGACAAGATGAAATACATCAAGCGCATACCACAGGTTTTATTTCATACGGATAAGCATACGTATACACGATCGCTGACTGGCCCAATTTCAGTAAATGAACATTCAGACTTCAAAGCCGATTTAAACCATTAAGGCGAGATTTTGAAGACAAATACCTGATTGCATTATTTTTGAAGAATTCCATGAACTTTATTTTAAAAGACAATTGAAGTTTGTAGCACAAGTGGATTTCAAGTTATCGCTAATCAAAGTTTGCCTTGGAATTGAAGAATTCACATAAACTCTTGTATGACGTTATATTCAAATCTTCAATATTCTCTCGAAAGTACAAACGGGAAACCATTTGTTTGCTACTGAGAAGTATATCTTAAGGAAAATAGTTATATTTATATTGATTTAATTTTCAGTTTCTCAATGAAAGAGTCAACCTGAGATCGTGAAAGAGAGGAGAGAAAGCAAAGCGCAAATGAAGAAATATCCCAAACTCTAAAAAAAAATGTATTCATCTCTTGTAAAGCAAGATGTAGACCAGAGCAATTAAGGACTTGTAAGGAATCTCTCAGTAGGCCGTATCTTGGGCGAAGCTCGAAAAAGTTTGTGTGCATATTACGCGAGCTGATCTTTTTGAATATCGTTGAGAACCGTAGCTGCCTGCAGCCACTAGATGCATCGTTTTTTTTCAATACAATTTAAAAATTCAGACCATGAATTGATTAGTTTTGAAAAAAAAAACAGAAGAGATATTTGTGTTGATTAATCTGCCGAATAAGGTTACTGCATATGTGGCGAAAAATGTAATATCACCAAACGTTTGATTTGAAGACAAGATGAAATACATCAAGCGCATACCACAGGTTTTATTTCATACGGATAAGCATACGTATACACGATCGCTGACTGGCCCAATTTCAGTAAATGAACATTCAGACTTCAAAGCCGATTTAAACCATTAAGGCGAGATTTTGAAGACAAATACCTAATGCATTATTTTTGAAGAATTCCATGAACTTTATTTTAAAAGACAATTGAAGTTTGTAGCACAAGTGGATTTCAAGTTATCGCTAATCAAAGTTTGCCTTGGAAATGAAGAATTCATATAAACTCTTATATGACGTTATATTCAAATCTTTAATATTCTCTCAAAAGAACAAACGGGAAACCATTTGTTTGCTACTGAGAAGTATATCTTAAGGAAAATAGTTATATTTATATTGATTTAATTTTCAATTTCTCAATAAAGGAGTCAACCTGAGATCGTGAAAGAGAGGAGAGAAAGCAAAGCGCAAATGAAGAAATATCCCAAACTCTTAAAAAAAAATGTATTCATCTCTTGTAAAGCAAGATGTAGACCAGAGCAATTAAGGACTTGTAAGGAATCTCTCAGTAGGCCGTATGTTGGGCGAAGCTTGAAAAAAGTTTGTGTGCATATTACGCGAGCTGATCAACAGTAGCTGCCTGCAGCCACTAGATGCATCGTTTTTTTTTCAATACAATTTAAAAATTCAGACCATGAATTGATTAGTTTTGAAATAAAAACAGAAGAGATATTTGTGTTGATTAATCTGCTGAATAAGGTTACTGCATATGTGGCGAAAAATGTAATATCACCAAACGTTTGATTTGAAGACAAGATGAAATACATCAAGCGCATACCACAGGTTTTATTTCATACGGATAAGCATACGTATACACGATCGCTGACTGGCCCAATTTCAGTAAATGAACATTCAGACTTCAAAGCCGATTTAAACCATTAAGGCGAGATTTTGAAGACAAATACCTGATTGCATTATTTTTGAAGAATTCCATGAACTTTATTTTAAAAGACAATTGAAGTTTGTAGCACAAGTGGATTTCAAGTTATCGCTAATCAAAGTTTGCCTTGGAATTGAAGAATTCACATAAACTCTTATATGACGTTATATTCAAATCTTCAATATTCTCTCGAAAGTACAAACGGGAAACTATTTGTTTGCTACTGAGAAGTATATCTTAAGGAAAATAGTTATATTTATATTGATTTAATTTTCAGTTTCTCAATGAAAGAGTCAACCTGAGATCGTGAAAGAGAGGAGAGAAAGCAAAGCGCAAATGAAGAAATATCCCAAACTCTCAAAAAAAATGTATTCATCTCTTGTAAAGCAAGATGTAGACCAGAGCAATTAAGGACATGTAAGGAATCTCTCAGTAGGCCGTATCTTGGGCGAAGCTCGAAAAAGTTTGTGTGCATATTACGCGAGCTGATCTTTTTGAATATCGTTGAGAACCGTAGCTGCCTGCAGCCACTAGATGCATCGTTTTTTTTCAATACAATTTAAAAATTCAGACCATGAATTGATTAGTTTTGAAAAAAAAAACAGAAGAGATATTTGTGTTGATTAATCTGCCGAATAAGGTTACTGCATATGTGGCGAAAAATGTAATATCACCAAACGTTTGATTTGAAGACAAGATGAAATACATCAAGCGCATACCACAGGTTTTATTTCATACGGATAAGCATACGTATACACGATCGCTGACTGGCCCAATTTCAGTAAATGAACATTCAGACTTCAAAGCCGATTTAAACCATTAAGGCGAGATTTTGAAGACAAATACCTGATGCATTATTTTTGAAGAATTCCATGAACTTTATTTTAAAAGACAATTGAAGTTTGTAGCACAAGTGGATTTCAAGTTATCGCTAATCAAAGTTTGCCTTGGAAATGAAGAAATCATATAAACTCTTATATGACGTTATATTCAAATCTTTAATATTCTCTCAAAAGAACAAACGGGAAACCATTTGTTTGCTACTGAGAAGTATATCTTAAGTAAAATAGTTATATTTATATTGATTTAATTTTCAATTTCTCACTAAAGGAGTCAACCTGAGATCGTTAAAGAGAGGAGAGAAAGCAAAGCGCAAATGAAGAAATATCCCAAACTCTTAAAAAAAATGTATTCATCTCTTGTAAAGCAAGATGTAGACCAGAGCAATTAAGGACTTGTAAGGAATCTCTAAATACGCCGTATCTTCGGCGAAGCTCGAAAAAGTTTGTGTGTATATTACGCGAGCTGATCAACAGTAGCTGCCTGCAGCCACTAGATGCATCGTTTTTTTTTCAATACAATTTAAAAATTCAGACCATGAATTGATTAGTTTTGAAAAAAAAACAGAAGAGATATTTGTGTTGATTAATCTGCCGAATAAGGTTACTGCATATGTGGCGAAAAATGTAATATCACCAAACGTTTGATTTGAAGACAAGATGAAATACATCAAGCGCATACCACAGGTTTTATTTCATACGGATAAGCATACGTATACACGATCGCTGACTGGCCCAATTTCAGTAAATGAACATTCAGACTTCAAAGCCGATTTAAACCATTAAGGCGAGATTTTGAAGACAAATACCTGATTGCATTATTTTTGAAGAATTCCATGAACTTTATTTTAAAAGACAATTGAAGTTTGTAGCACAAGTGGATTTCAAGTTATCGCTAATCAAAGTTTGCCTTGGAAATGAAGAATTCACATAAACTCTTATATGACGTTATATTCAAATCTTCAATATTCTCTCGAAAGTACAAACGGGAAACTATTTGTTTGCTACTGAGAAGTATATCTTAAGGAAAATAGTTATATTTATATTGATTTAATTTTCAGTTTCTCAATGAAAGAGTCAACCTGAGATCGTGAAAGAGAGGAGAGAAAGCAAAGCGCAAATGAAGAAATATCCCAAACTCTTAAAAAAAATGTATTCATCTCTTGTAAAGCAAGATGTAGACCAGAGCAATTAAGGACTTGTAAGGAATCTCTCAGTAGGCCGTATCTTGGGCGAAGCTCGAAAAAGTTTGTGTGCATATTACGCGAGCTGATCTTTTTGAATATCGTTGAGAACCGTAGCTGCCTGCAACCACTAGGTGCATCGTTTTTTTTCAATACAATTTAAAAATTCAGACCATGAATTGATTAGTTTTGAAAAAAAAAACAGAAGAGATATTTGTGTTGATTAATCTGCCGAATAAGGTTACTGCATATGTGGCGAAAAATGTAATATCACCAAACGTTTGATTTGAAGACAAGATGAAATACATCAAGCGCATACCACAGGTTTTATTTCATACGGATAAGCATCGTATACACGATCGCTGACTGGCCCAATTTCAGTAAATGAACATTCAGACTTCAAAGCCGATTTAAACCATTAAGGCGAGATTTTGAAGACAAATACCTGATTGCATTATTTTTGAAGAATTCCATGAACTTTATTTTAAAAGACAATTGAAGTTTGTAGCACAAGTGGATTTCAAGTTATCGCTAATCAAAGTTTGCCTTGGAAATGAAGAATTCATATAAACTCTTATATGACGTTATATTCAAATTTTTAATATTCTCTCAAAAGTACAAACGGGAAACCATTTGTTTGCTACTGAGAAGTATATCTTAAGGAAAATAGTTATATTTATATTGATTTAATTTTCATTTTTTCAATAAAAGAGTCAACCTGAGATCGTGAAAGAGAGGAGAGAAAGCAAAGCGCAAATGAAAAAATATCCCAAACTCTAAAAAAAAATGTATTCATCTCTTGTAAAGCAAGATGTAGACCAGAGCAATTAAGGACTTGTAAGGAATCTCTCAGTAGGCCGTATGTTGGGCGAAGCTTGAAAAAGTTTGTGTGCATATTACGCGAGCTGATCAACAGTAGCTGCCTGCAGCCACTAGATGCATCGTTTTTTTTTCAATACAATTTAAAAATTCAGACCATGAATTGATTAGTTTTGAAAAAAAAACAGAAGAGATATTTGTGTTGATTAATCTGCCGAATAAGGTTACTGCATATGTGGCGAAAAATGTAATATCACCAAACGTTTGATTTGAAGACAAGATGAAATACATCAAGCGCATACCACAGGTTTTATTTCATACGGATAAGCATACGTATACACGATCGCTGACTGGCCCAATTTCAGTAAATGAACATTCAGACTTCAAAGCCGATTTAAACCATTAAGGCGAGATTTTGAAGACAAATACCTGATTGCATTATTTTTGAAGAATTCCATGAACTTTATTTTAAAAGACAATTGAAGTTTGTAGCACAAGTGGATTTCAAGTTATCGCTAATCAAAGTTTGCCTTGGAATTGAAGAATTCACATAAACTCTTGTATGACGTTATATTCAAATCTTTAATATTCTCTCGAATGACAAACGGGAAACCAATTGTTTGCTACTGCGAAGTATATCTTAAGGAAAATAGTTTTATTTATATTGATTTAATTTTCAGTTTCTCAATGAAAGAGTCAACCTGAGATCGTGAAAGAGAGGAGAGAAAGCAAAGCGCAAATGAAGAAATATCCCAAACTCTTAAAAAAAATGTATTCATCTCTTGTAAAGCAAGATGTAGACCAGAGCAATTAAGGACATGTAAGGAATCTCTCAGTAGGCCGTATCTTGGGCGAAGCTCGAAAAAGTTTGTGTGCATATTACGCGAGCTGATCTTTTTGAATATCGTTGAGAACCGTAGCTGCCTGCAACCACTAGATGCATCGTTTTTTTTCAATACAATTTAAAAATTCAGACCATGAATTGATTAGTTTTGAAAAAAAAAACAGAAGAGATATTTGTGTTGATTAATCTGCCGAATAAGGTTACTGCATATGTGGCGAAAAATGTAATATCACCAAACGTTTGATTTGAAGACAAGATGAAATACATCAAGCGCATACCACAGGTTTTATTTCATACGGATAAGCATACGTATACACGATCGCTGACTGGCCCAATTTCAGTAAATGAACATTCAGACTTCAAAGCCGATTTAAACCATTAAGGCGAGATTTTGAAGACAAATACCTGATTGCATTATTTTTGAAGAATTCCATGAACTTTATTTTAAAAGAAAATTGAAGTTTGTAGCACAAGTGGATTTCAAGTTATCGCTAATCAAAGTTTGCCTTGGAAATGAAGAATTCATATAAACTCTTATATGACGTTATATTCAAATCTTTAATATTCTCTCAAAAGAACAAACGGGAAACCATTTGTTTGCTACTGAGAAGTATATCTTAAGGAAAATAGTTATATTTATATTGATTTAATTTTCAATTTCTCAATAAAGGAGTCAACCTGAGATCGTGAAAGAGAGGAGAGAAAGCAAAGCGCAAATGAAGAAATATCCCAAACTCTAAAAAAAAATGTATTCATCTCTTGTAAAGCAAGATGTAGACCAGAGCAATTAAGGACTTGTAAGGAATCTCTCAGTAGGCCGTATGTTGGGCGAAGCTTGAAAAAAGTTTGTGTGCATATTACGCGAGCTGATCAACAGTAGCTGCCTGCAGCCACTAGATGCATCGTTTTTTTTTCAATACAATTTAAAAATTCAGACCATGAATTGATTAGTTTTGAAAAAAAAACAGAAGAGATATTTGTGTTGATTAATCTGCTGAATAAGGTTACTGCATATGTGGCGAAAAATGTAATATCACCAAACGTTTGATTTGAAGACAAGATGAAATACATCAAGCGCATACCACAGGTTTTATTTCATACGGATAAGCATTCATATACACGATCGCTGACTGGCCCAATTTCAGTGAATGAACATTCAGACTTCAAAGCCGATTTAAACCATTAAGGCGAGATTTTGAAGACAAATACCTGATTGCATTATTTTTGAAGAATTCCATGAACTTTATTTTAAAAGACAATTGAAGTTTGTAGCACAAGTGGATTTCAAGTTATCGCTAATCAAAGTTTGCCTTGAAAATGAAGAATTCACATAAACTCTTGTATGACGTTATATTCAAATCTTTAATATTCTCTCGAAAGTACAAACGGGAAACTATTTGTTTGCTACTGAGAAGTATATCTTAAGGAAAATAGTTATATTTATATTGATTTAATTTTCAATTTCTCAATGAAAGAGTCAACCTGAGATCGTGAAAGAGAGGAGAGAAAGCAAAGCGCAAATGAAGAAATATCCCAAACTCTTAAAAAAAATGTATTCATCTCTTGTAAAGCAAGATGTAGACCAGAGCAATTAAGGACTTGTAAGGAATCTCTAAATACGCCGTATCTTCGGCGAAGCTCGAAAAAGTTTGTGTGCATATTACACGAGCTGATCTTTTTGAATATCGTTGAGAACCGTAGCTGCCTGCAACCACTAGATGCATCGTTTTTTTTCAATACAATTTAAAAATTCAGACCATGAATTGATTAGTTTTGAAAAAAAAAACAGAAGAGATATTTGTGTTGATTAATCTGCCGAATAAGGTTACTGCATATGTGGCGAAAAATGTAATATCACCAAACGTTTGATTTGAAGACAAGATGAAATACATCAAGCGCATACCACAGGTTTTATTTCATACGGATAAGCATACGTATACACGATCGCTGACTGGCCCAATTTCAGTAAATGAACATTCAGACTTCAAAGCCGATTTAAACCATTAAGGCGAGATTTTGAAGACAAATACCTGATTGCATTATTTTTGAAGAATTCCATGAACTTTATTTTAAAAGACAATTGAAGTTTGTAGCACAAGTGGATTTCAAGTTATCGCTAATCAAAGTTTGCCTTGGAAATGAAGAATTCATATAAACTCTTATATGACGTTATATTCAAATCTTTAATATTCTCTCAAAAGAACAAACGGGAAACCATTTGTTTGCTACTGAGAAGTATATCTTAAGTAAAATAGTTATATTTATATTGATTTAATTTTCAATTTCTCACTAAAGGAGTCAACCTGAGATCGTGAAAGAGAGGAGAGAAAGCAAAGCGCAAATGAAGAAATATCCCAAACTCTTAAAAAAAATGTATTCATCTCTTGTAAAGCAAGATGTAGACCAGAGCAATTAAGGACTTGTAAGGAATCTCTCAGTAGGCCGTATGTTGGGCGAAGCTTGAAAAAAGTTTGTGTGCATATTACGCGAGCTGATCAACAGTAGCTGCCTGCAGCCACTAGATGCATCGTTTTTTTTTCAATACAATTTAAATATTCAGACCATGAATTGATTAGTTTTGAAAAAAAAACAGAAGAGATATTTGTGTTGATTAATCTGCCGAATAAGGTTACTGCATATGTGGCGAAAAATGTAATATCACCAAACGTTTGATTTGAAGACAAGATGAAATACATCAAGCGCATACCACAGGTTTTATTTCATACGGATAAGCATTCGTATACACGATCGCTGACTGGCCCAATTTCAGTAAATGAACATTCAGACTTCAAAGCCGATTTAAACCATTAAGGCGAGATTTTGAAGACAAATACCTGATTGCATTATTTTTGAAGAATTCCATGAACTTTATTTTAAAAGACAATTGAAGTTTGTAGCACAAGTGGATTTCAAGTTATCGCTAATCAAAGTTTGCCTTGGAAATGAAGAATTCATATAAACTCTTATATGACGTTATATTCAAATCTTTAATATTCTCTCGAAAGTACAAACGGGAAACTATTTGTTTGCTACTGAGAAGTATATCTTAAGGAAAATAGTTATATTTATATTGATTTAATTTTCAATTTCTCAATGAAAGAGTCAACCTGAGATCGTGAAAGAGAGGAGAGAAAGCAAAGCGCAAATGAAGAAATATCCCAAACTCTTAAAAAAAATGTATTCATCTCTTGTAAAGCAAGATGTAGACCAGAGCAATTAAGGACTTGTAAGGAATCTCTCAGTAGGCCGTATCTTGGGCGAAGCTCGAAAAAGTTTGTGTGCATATTACGCGAGCTGATCTTTTTGAATATCGTTGAGAACCGTAGCTGCCTGCAGCCACTAGATGCATCGTTTTTTTTTCAATACAATTTAAAAATTCAGACCATGAATTGATTAGTTTTGAAAAAAAAAACAGAAGAGATATTTGTGTTGATTAATCTGCCGAATAAGGTTACTGCATATGTGGCGAAAAATGTAATATCACCAAACGTTTGATTTGAAGACAAGATGAAATACATCAAGCGCATACCACAGGTTTTATTTCATACGGATAAGCATACGTATACACGATCGCTGACTGGCCCAATTTCAGTGAATGAACATTCAGACTTCAAAGCCGATTTAAACCATTAAGGCGAGATTTTGAAGACAAATACCTGATTGCATTATTTTTGAAGAATTCCATGAACTTTATTTTAAAAGACAATTGAAGTTTGTAGCACAAGTGGATTTCAAGTTATCGCTAATCAAAGTTTGCCTTGGAAATGAAGAATTCATATAAACTCTTGTATGACGTTATATTCAAATCTTTAATATTCTCTCGAATGACAAACGGGAAACCAATTGTTTGCTACTGCGAAGTATATCTTAAGGAAAATAGTTTTATTTATATTGATTTAATTTTCAATTTCTCAATAAAGGAGTCAACCTGAGATCGTGAAAGAGAGGAGAGAAAGCAAAGCGCAAATGAAGAAATATCCCAAACTCTTAAAAAAAATGTATTCATCTCTTGTAAAGCAAGATGTAGACCAGAGCAATTAAGGACTTGTAAGGAATCTCTCAGTAGGCCGTATGTTGGGCGAAGCTCGAAAAAGTTTGTGTGCATATTACGCGAGCTGATCAACAGTAGCTGCCTGCAACCACTAGATGCATCGTTTTTTTTTCAATACAATTTAAAAATTCAGACCATGAATTGATTAGTTTTGAAAAAAAAACAGAAGAGATATTTGTGTTGATTAATCTGCCGAATAAGGTTACTGCATATGTGGCGAAAAATGTAATATCACCAAACGTTTGATTTGAAGACAAGATGAAATACATCAAGCGCATACCACATGTTTTATTTCATACGGATAAGCATACGTATACACGATCGCTGACTGGCCCAATTTCAGTGAATGAACATTCAGACTTCAAAGCCGATTTAAACCATTAAGGCGAGATTTTGAAGACAAATACCTGATTGCATTATTTTTGAAGAATTCCATGAACTTTATTTTAAAAGACAATTGAAGTTTGTAGCACAAGTGGATTTCAAGTTATCGCTAATCAAAGTTTGCCTTGGAAATGAAGAATTCATATAAACTCTTATATGACGTTATATTCAAATCTTTAATATTCTCTCGAAAGTACAAACGGGAAACAATTTGTTTGCTACTGAGAAGTATATCTTAAGGAAAATAGTTATATTTATATTGATTTAATTTTCAATTTCTCAATAAAAGAGTCAACCTGAGATCGTGAAAGAGAGGAGAGAAAGCAAAGCGCAAATGAAGAAATATCCCAAACTCTTAAAAAAAATGTATTCATCTCTTGTAAAGCAAGATGTAGACCAGAGCAATTAAGGACTTGTAAGGAATCTCTCAGTAGGCCGTATCTTGGGCGAAGCTCGAAAAAGTTTGTGTGCATATTACGCGAGCTGATCTTTTTGAATATCGTTGAGAACCGTAGCTGCCTGCAGCCACTAGATGCATCGTTTTTTTTTCAATACAATTTAAAAATTCAGACCATGAATTGATTAGTTTTGAAAAAAAAAACAGAAGAGATATTTGTGTTGATTAATCTGCCGAATAAGGTTACTGCATATGTGGCGAAAAATGTAATATCACCAAACGTTTGATTTGAAGACAAGATGAAATACATCAAGCGCATACCACAGGTTTTATTTCATACGGATAAGCATACGTATACACGATCGCTGACTGGCCCAATTTCAGTAAATGAACATTCAGACTTCAAAGCCGATTTAAACCATTAAGGCGAGATTTTGAAGACAAATACCTGATTGCATTATTTTTGAAGAATTCCATGAACTTTATTTTAAAAGACAATTGAAGTTTGTAGCACAAGTGGATTTCAAGTTATCGCTAATCAAAGTTTGCCTTGGAAATGAAGAATTCATATAAACTCTTATATGACGTTATATTCAAATCTTTAATATTCTCTCGAAAGTACAAACGGGAAACTATTTGTTTGCTACTGAGAAGTATATCTTAAGGAAAATAGTTATATTTATATTGATTTAATTTTCAATTTCTCAATAAAGGAGTCAACCTGAGATCGTGAAAGAGAGGAGAGAAAGCAAAGCGCAAATGAAGAAATATCCCAAACTCTAAAAAAAAATGTATTCATCTCTTGTAAAGCAAGATGTAGACCAGAGCAATTAAGGACTTGTAAGGAATCTCTCAGTAGGCCGTATCTTGGGCGAAGCTCGAAAAAGTTTGTGTGCATATTACGCGAGCTGATCAACAGTAGCTGCCTGCAGCCACTAGATGCATCGTTTTTTTTTCAATACAATTTAAATATTCAGACCATGAATTGATTAGTTTTGAAATAAAAACAGAAGAGATATTTGTGTTGATTAATCTGCCGAATAAGGTTACTGCATATGTGGCGAAAAATGTAATATCACCAAACGTTTGATTTGAAGACAAGATGAAATACATCAAGCGCATACCACAGGTTTTATTTCATACGGATAAGCATACGTATACACGATCGCTGACTGGCCCAATTTCAGTAAATGAACATTCAGACTTCAAAGCCGATTTAAACCATTAAGGCGAGATTTTGAAGACAAATACCTGATTGCATTATTTTTGAAGAATTCCATGAACTTTATTTTAAAAGACAATTGAAGTTTGTAGCACAAGTGGATTTCAAGTTATCGCTAATCAAAGTTTGCCTTGGAAATGAAGAATTCATATAAACTCTTATATGACGTTATATTCAAATCTTTAATATTCTCTCGAAAGTACAAACGGGAAACAATTTGTTTGCTACTGAGAAGTATATCTTAAGGAAAATAGTTATATTTATATTGATTTAATTTTCAATTTCTCAATAAAGGAGTCAACCTGAGATCGTGAAAGAGAGGAGAGAAAGCAAAGCGCAAATGAAGAAATATCCCAAACTCTTAAAAAAAATGTATTCATCTCTTGTAAAGCAAGATGTAGACCAGAGCAATTAAGGACTTGTAAGGAATCTCTCAGTAGGCCGTATCTTGGGCGAAGCTCGAAAAAGTTTGTGTGCATATTACGCGAGCTGATCTTTTTGAATATCGTTGAGAACCGTAGCTGCCTGCAGCCACTAGATGCATCGTTTTTTTTTCAATACAATTTAAAAATTCAGACCATGAATTGATTAGTTTTGAAAAAAAAAAACAGAAGAGATATTTGTGTTGATTAATCTGCCGAATAAGGTTACTGCATATGTGCGAAAAATGTAATATCACCAAACGTTTGATTTGAAGACAAGATGAAATACATCAAGCGCATACCACAGGTTTTATTTCATACGGATAAGCATACGTATACACGATCGCTGACTGGCCCAATTTCAGTAAATGAACATTCAGACTTCAAAGCCGATTTAAACCATTAAGGCGAGATTTTGAAGACAAATACCTGATTGCATTATTTTTGAAGAATTCCATGAACTTTATTTTAAAAGACAATTGAAGTTTGTAGCACAAGTGGATTTCAAGTTATCGCTAATCAAAGTTTGCCTTGGAAATGAAGAATTCATATAAACTCTTATATGACGTTATATTCAAATCTTTAATATTCTCTCGAAAGTACAAACGGGAAACTATTTGTTTGCTACTGAGAAGTATATCTTAAGGAAAATAGTTATATTTATATTGATTTAATTTTCAATTTCTCAATAAAAGAGTCAACCTGAGATCGTGAAAGAGAGGAGAGAAAGCAAAGCGCAAATGAAGAAATATCCCAAACTCTAAAAAAAATGTATTCATCTCTTGTAAAGCAAGATGTAGACCAGAGCAATTAAGGACTTGTAAGGAATCTCTCAGTAGGCCGTATCTTGGGCGAAGCTCGAAAAAGTTTGTGTGCATATTACGCGAGCTGATCAACAGTAGCTGCCTGCAGCCACTAGATGCATCGTTTTTTTTTCAATACAATTTAAAAATTCAGACCATGAATTGATTAGTTTTGAAAAAAAAAACAACAGAAGAGATATTTGTGTTGATTAATCTGCCGAATAAGGTTACTGCATATGTGCGAAAAATGTAATATCACCAAACGTTTGATTTGAAGACAAGATGAAATACATCAAGCGCATACCACAGGTTTTATTTCATACGGATAAGCATACGTATACACGATCGCTGACTGGCCCAATTTCAGTAAATGAACATTCAGACTTCAAAGCCGATTTAAACCATTAAGGCGAGATTTTGAAGACAAATACCTGATTGCATTATTTTTGAAGAATTCCATGAACTTTATTTTAAAAGACAATTGAAGTTTGTAGCACAAGTGGATTTCAAGTTATCGCTAATCAAAGTTTGCCTTGGAATTGAAGAATTCATATAAACTCTTATATGACGTTATATTCAAATCTTTAATATTCTCTCGAAAGTACAAACGGGAAACAATTTGTTTGCTACTGAGAAGTATATCTTAAGGAAAATAGTTATATTTATATTGATTTAATTTTCAATTTCTCAATAAAGGAGTCAACCTGAGATCGTGAAAGAGAGGAGAGAAAGCAAAGCGCAAATGAAGAAATATCCCAAACTCTAAAAAAAAATGTATTCATCTCTTGTAAAGCAAGATGTAGACCAGAGCAATTAAGGACTTGTAAGGAATCTCTCAGTAGGCCGTATCTTGGGCGAAGCTCGAAAAAGTTTGTGTGCATATTACGCGAGCTGATCAACAGTAGCTGCCTGCAGCCACTAGATGCATCGTTTTTTTTTCAATACAATTTAAATATTCAGACCATGAATTGATTAGTTTTGAAATAAAAACAGAAGAGATATTTGTGTTGATTAATCTGCCGAATAAGGTTACTGCATATGTGGCGAAAAATGTAATATCACCAAACGTTTGATTTGAAGACAAGATGAAATACATCAAGCGCATACCACAGGTTTTATTTCATACGGATAAGCATACGTATACACGATCGCTGACTGGCCCAATTTCAGTAAATGAACATTCAGACTTCAAAGCCGATTTAAACCATTAAGGCGAGATTTTGAAGACAAATACCTGATTGCATTATTTTTGAAGAATTCCATGAACTTTATTTTAAAAGACAATTGAAGTTTGTAGCACAAGTGGATTTCAAGTTATCGCTAATCAAAGTTTGCCTTGGAAATGAAGAATTCATATAAACTCTTATATGACGTTATATTCAAATCTTTAATATTCTCTCGAAAGTACAAACGGGAAACTATTTGTTTGCTACTGAGAAGTATATCTTAAGGAAAATAGTTATATTTATATTGATTTAATTTTCAATTTCTCAATGAAAGAGTCAACCTGAGATCGTGAAAGAGAGGAGAGAAAGCAAAGCGCAAATGAAGAAATATCCCAAACTCTTAAAAAAAATGTATTCATCTCTTGTAAAGCAAGATGTAGACCAGAGCAATTAAGGACTTGTAAGGAATCTCTCAGTAGGCCGTATCTTGGGCGAAGCTCGAAAAAGTTTGTGTGCATATTACGCGAGCTGATCTTTTTGAATATCGTTGAGAACCGTAGCTGCCTGCAACCACTAGATGCATCGTTTTTTTTCAATACAATTTAAAAATTCAGACCATGAATTGATTAGTTTTGAAAAAAAAAACAGAAGAGATATTTGTGTTGATTAATCTGCCGAATAAGGTTACTGCATATGTGGCGAAAAATGTAATATCACCAAACGTTTGATTTGAAGACAAGATGAAATACATCAAGCGCATACCACAGGTTTTATTTCATACGGATAAGCATACGTATACACGATCGCTGACTGGCCCAATTTCAGTAAATGAACATTCAGACTTCAAAGCCGATTTAAACCATTAAGGCGAGATTTTGAAGACAAATACCTGATTGCATTATTTTTGAAGAATTCCATGAACTTTATTTTAAAAGACAATTGAAGTTTGTAGCACAAGTGGATTTCAAGTTATCGCTAATCAAAGTTTGCCTTGGAAATGAAGAATTCATATAAACTCTTATATGACGTTATATTCAAATCTTTAATATTCTCTCGAAAAGTACAAACGGGAAACTATTTGTTTGCTACTGAGAAGTATATCTTAAGGAAAATAGTTATATTTATATTGATTTAATTTTCAATTTCTCAATAAAGGAGTCAACCTGAGATCGTGAAAGAGAGGAGAGAAAGCAAAGCGCAAATGAAGAAATATCCCAAACTCTCAAAAAAAATGTATTCATCTCTTGTAAAGCAAGATGTAGACCAGAGCAATTAAGGACTTGTAAGGAATCTCTCAGTAGGCCGTATCTTGGGCGAAGCTCGAAAAAGTTTGTGTGCATATTACGCGAGCTGATCCTTTTGAATATCGTTGAGAACCGTAGCTGCCTGCAGCCACTAGATGCATCGTTTTTTTTTCAATACAATTTAAAAATTCAGACCATGAATTGATTAGTTTTGAAAAAAAAACAGAAGAGATATTTGTGTTGATTAATCTGCTGAATAAGGTTACTGCATATGTGGCGAAAAATGTAATATCACCAAACGTTTGATTTGAAGACAAGATGAAATACATCAAGCGCATACCACAGGTTTTATTTCATACGGATAAGCATTCGTATACACGATCGCTGACTGGCCCAATTTCAGTAAATGAACATTCAGACTTCAAAGCCGATTTAAACCATTAAGGCGAGATTTTGAAGACAAATACCTGATTGCATTATTTTTGAAGAATTCCATGAACTTTATTTTAAAAGACAATTGAAGTTTGTAGCACAAGTGGATTTCAAGTTATCGCTAATCAAAGTTTGCCTTGGAAATGAAGAATTCATATAAACTCTTATATGACGTTATATTCAAATCTTTAATATTCTCTCGAAAGTACAAACGGGAAACTATTTGTTTGCTACTGAGAAGTATATCTTAAGGAAAATAGTTATATTTATATTGATTTAATTTTCAATTTCTCAATAAAGGAGTCAACCTGAGATCGTGAAAGAGAGGAGAGAAAGCAAAGCGCAAATGAAGAAATATCCCAAACTCTTAAAAAAAATGTATTCATCTCTTGTAAAGCAAGATGTAGACCAGAGCAATTAAGGACTTGTAAGGAATCTCTCAGTAGGCCGTATCTTGGGCGAAGCTCGAAAAAGTTTGTGTGCATATTACACGAGCTGATCTTTTTGAATATCGTTGAGAACCGTAGCTGCCTGCAGCCACTAGATGCATCGTTTTTTTTCAATACAATTTAAAAATTCAGACCATGAATTGATTAGTTTTGAAAAAAAAAACAGAAGAGATATTTGTGTTGATTAATCTGCCGAATAAGGTTACTGCATATGTGGCGAAAAATGTAATATCACCAAACGTTTGATTTGAAGACAAGATGAAATACATCAAGCGCATACCACAGGTTTTATTTCATACGGATAAGCATACGTATACACGATCGCTGACTGGCCCAATTTCAGTAAATGAACATTCAGACTTCAAAGCCGATTTAAACCATTAAGGCGAGATTTTGAAGACAAATACCTGATTGCATTATTTTTGAAGAATTCCATGAACTTTATTTTAAAAGACAATTGAAGTTTGTAGCACAAGTGGATTTCAAGTTATCGCTAATCAAAGTTTGCCTTGGAAATGAAGAATTCATATAAACTCTTATATGACGTTATATTCAAATCTTTAATATTCTCTCAAAAGTACAAACGGGAAACTATTTGTTTGCTACTGAGAAGTATATCTTAAGGAAAATAGTTATATTTATATTGATTTAATTTTCAATTTTCAATAAAAGAGTCAACCTGAGATCGTGAAAGAGAGGAGAGAAAGCAAAGCGCAAATGAAGAAATATCCCAAACTCTAAAAAAAATGTATTCATCTCTTGTAAAGCAAGATGTAGACCAGAGCAATTAAGGACTTGTAAGGAATCTCTCAGTAGGCCGTATCTTGGGCGAAGCTCGAAAAAGTTTGTGTGCATATTACGCGAGCTGATCAACTGTAGCTGCCTGCAGCCACTAGATGCATCGTTTTTTTTTCAATACAATTTAAAAATTCAGACCATGAATTGATTAGTTTTGAAAAAAAAAACAGAAGAGATATTTGTGTTGATTAATCTGCTGAATAAGGTTACTGCATATGTGCGAAAAATGTAATATCACCAAACGTTTGATTTGAAGACAAGATGAAATACATCAAGCGCATACCACAGGTTTTATTTCATACGGATAAGCATACGTATACACGATCGCTGACTGGCCCAATTTCAGTGAATGAACATTCAGACTTCAAAGCCGATTTAAACCATTAAGGCGAGATTTTGAAGACAAATACCTGATTGCATTATTTTTGAAGAATTCCATGAACTTTATTTTAAAAGACAATTGAAGTTTGTAGCACAAGTGGATTTCAAGTTATCGCTAATCAAAGTTTGCCTTGGAAATGAAGAATTCATATAAACTCTTATATGACGTTATATTCAAATCTTTAATATTCTCTCGAAAGTACAAACGGGAAACAATTTGTTTGCTACTGAGAAGTATATCTTAAGGAAAATAGTTATATTTATATTGATTTAATTTTCATTTCTCAATGAAAGAGTCAACCTGAGATCGTGAAAGAGAGGAGAGAAAGCAAAGCGCAAATGAAGAAATATCCCAAACTCTTAAAAAAAATGTATTCATCTCTTGTAAAGCAAGATGTAGACCAGAGCAATTAAGGACTTGTAAGGAATCTCTCAGTAGGCCGTATCTTGGGCGAAGCTCGAAAAAGTTTGTGTGCATATTACGCGAGCTGATCTTTTTAATATCGTTGAGAACCGTAGCTGCCTGCAACCACTAGATGCATCATTTTTTTTCAATACAATTTAAAAATTCAGACCATGAATTGATTAGTTTTGAATAAAAACAGAAGAGATATTTGTGTTGATTAAACTGCCGAATAAGGTTACTGCATATGTGGCGAAAAATGTAATATCACCAAACGTTTGATTTGAAGACAAGATGAAATACATCAAGCGCATACCACAGGTTTTATCTCATACGGATAAGCATACGTATACACGATCGCTGACTGGCCCAATTTCAGTAAATGAACATTCAGACTTCAAAGCCGATTTAAACCATTAAGGCGAGATTTTGAAGACAAATACCTGATTGCATTATTTTTGAAGAATTCCATGAACTTTATTTTAAAAGACAATTGAAGTTTGTAGCACAAGTGGATTTCAAGTTATCGCTAATCAAAGTTTGCCTTGGAATGAAGAATTCATATAAACTCTTATATGACGTTATATTCAAATCTTTAATATTCTCTCAAAAGAACAAACGGGAAACCATTTGTTTGCTACTGAGAAGTATATCTTAAGTAAAATAGTTATATTTATATTGATTTAATTTTCAATTTCTCACTAAAGGAGTCAACCTGAGATCGTGAAAGAGAGGAGAGAAAGCAAAGCGCAAATGAAGAAATATCCCAAACTCTTAAAAAAAATGTATTCATCTCTTGTAAAGCAAGATGTAGACCAGAGCAATTAAGGACTTGTAAGGAATCTCTCAGTAGGCCGTATCTTGGGCGAAGCTCGAAAAAGTTTGTGTGCATATTACGCGAGCTGATCCTTTTGAATATCGTTGAGAACCGTAGCTGCCTGCAGCCACTAGATGCATCGTTTTTTTTTTCAATACAATTTAAATATTCAGACCATGAATTGATTAGTTTTGAAAAAAAAACAGAAGAGATATTTGTGTTGATTAATCTGCCGAATAAGGTTACTGCATATGTGGCGAAAAATGTAATATCACCAAACGTTTGATTTGAAGACAAGATGAAATACATCAAGCGCATACCACAGGTTTTATTTCATACGGATAAGCATACGTATACACGATCGCTGACTGGCCCAATTTCAGTAAATGAACATTCAGACTTCAAAGCCGATTTAAACCATTAAGGCGAGATTTTGAAGACAAATACCTGATTGCATTATTTTTGAAGAATTCCATGAACTTTATTTTAAAAGACAATTGAAGTTTGTAGCACAAGTGGATTTCAAGTTATCGCTAATCAAAGTTTGCCTTGGAAAATTAAGAATTTGAATATAACGTCATATAAGAGTTTATATGAATTCTTCATTTCCAAGGCAAACTTTGATTAGCGATAACTTGAAATCCACTTGTGCTACAAACTTCAATTGTCTTTTAAAATAAAGTTCATGGAATTCTTCAAAAATAATGCAATCAGGTATTTGTCTTCAAATCTCGCCTTAATGGTTTAAATCGGCTTTGAAGTCTGAATGTTCATTTACTGAAATTGGGCCAGTCAGCGATCGTGTATACGTATGCTTATCCGTATGAAATAAAACCTGTGGTATGCGCTTGATGTATTTCATCTTGTCTTCAAATCAAACGTTTGGTGATATTACATTTTCGCCACATATGCAGTAACCTTATTCGGCAGATTAATCAACACAAATATCTCTTCTGTTTTTTTTTTTTCAAAAACTAATCAATTCATGGTCTGAATTTTTAAATTGTATTGAAAAAAAACGATGCATCTAGTGGTTGCAGGCAGCTACGGTTCTCAACGATATTCAAAAAGATCAGCTCGCGTAATATGCACACAAACTTTTTCGAGCTTCGCCCAAGATACGGCCTACTGAGAGATTCCTTACAAGTCCTTAATTGCTCTGGTCTACATCTTGCTTTACAAGAGATGAATACATTTTTTTTTAGAGTTTGGGATATTTCTTCATTTGCGCTTGCTTTCTCTCCTCTCTTTCACGATCTCAGGTTGACTCTTTTATTGAGAAATTGAAAATTAAATCAATATAAATATAACTATTTTCCTTAAGATATACTTCTCAGTAGCAAACAAATTGTTTCCCGTTTGTACTTTCGAGAGAATATTAAAGATTTGAATATAACGTCATATAGAGTTTATATGAATTCTTCATTCCAAGGCAAACTTTGATTAGCGAAAACTTGAAATCCACTCTGCTACAAACTTCAATTGTCTTTTTAAAATAAAGTTCCTGGAATTCTTCAAAAATAATGCAATCAGGTATTTGTCTTCAAAATCTCGCCTTAATGGTTTAAATCGGCTTTGAAGTCTGAATGTTCATTTACTGAAATTGGGCCAGTCAGCGATCGTGTATACGTATGCTTATCCGTATGAAATAAAACCTGTGGTATGCGCTTGATGTATTTCATCTTGTCTTCAAATCAAACGTTTGGTGATATTACATTTTTCGCCACATATGCAGTAACCTTATTCGGCAGATTAATCAACACAAATATCTCTTCTGTTTTTTTTTTCAAAAAAACTAATCAATTCATGGTCTGAATTTTTAAATTGTATTGAAAAAAAAAACGATGCATCTATGGCTGCAGCAGCTACTGTTCTCAACGATATTCAAAAAGATCAGCTCGTGTAATATGCACACAAACTTTTTCGAGCTTCGCCCAAGATACGGCCTACTGAGAGATTCCTTACAAGTCCTTAATTGCTCTCGTCTACATCTTGCTTTACAAGAATGAATACATTTTTAGAGTTTGGGATATTTCTTCATTGCGCTTTGCTTTCTCTCCTCTCTTTCACGATCTCAGGTTGACTCCTTTATTGAGAAATTGAAAATTAAATCAATATAAATATAACTATTTTCCTTAAGATATACTTCTCAGTAGCAAACAAATAGTTTCCCGTTTGTACTTTCGAGAGAATATTAAAGATTTGAATATAACGTCATATAAGAGTTTATATGATTTTTTTAATTCCAAGGCAAACTTTGATTAGCGAAAACTTGAAATCGACTAGTGATACAAACTTCAATTGTCTTTTAAAATAAAGTTCATGGAATTCTTCAAAAATAATGCAATCAGGTATTTGTCTTCAAAATCTCGCCTTAATGGTTAAATCGGCTTTGAAGTCTGAATGTTCATTTACTGAAATTGGGCCAGTCAGCGATCGTGTATACGTATGCTTATCCGTATGAAATAAACCTGTGGTATGCGCTTGATGTATTTCATCTTGTCTTCAAATCAAACGTTTGGTGATATTACATTTTTCGCCACATATGCAGTAACCTTATTCGGCAGATTAATCAACACAAATATCTCTTCTGTTTTTTTTTTCAAAAACTAATCAATTCATGGTCTGAATTTTTAAATTGTATTGAAAAAAAACGATGCATCTAGTGGCTGCAGGCAGCTACGGTTCTCAACGATATTCAAAAAGATCAGCTCGCGTAATATGCACACAAACTTTTTCGAGCTTCGCCCAAGATACGGCCTACTGAGAGATTCCTTACAAGTCCTTAATTGCTCTGGTCTACATCTTGCTTTACAAGAGATGAATACATTTTTTTTAGAGTTTGGATATTCTCATTTGCGCTTTGCTTTCTCTCCTCTCTTTCACGATCTCAGGTTGACTCTTTTTATTGAGAAATTGAAAATTAAACCAATATGAATATAACTATTTTCCTTAAGATATACTTCTCAGTAGCAAACAAATAGTTTCCGTTTGTACTTTCGAGAGAATATTAAAGATTTGAATATAACGTCATATAAGAGTTTATATGAATTCTTCATTTCCAAGGCAAACTTTGATTAGCGATAACTTGAAATCCACTTGTGCTACAAACTTCAATTGTCTTTTAAAATAAAGTTCATGGAATTCTTCAAAAATAATGCAATCAGGTATTTGTCTTCAAAATCTCGCCTTAATGGTTTAAATCGGCTTTGAAGTCTGAATGTTCATTTACTGAAATTGGGCCAGTCAGCGATCGTGTATACGTACCTTATCCGTATGAAATAAAACCTGTGGTATGCGCTTGATGTATTTCATCTTGTCTTCAAATCAAACGTTTGGTGATATTACATTTTTCGCCACATATGCAGTAACCTTATTCGGCAGATTAATCAACACAAATATCTCTTCTGTTTTTTTTTTCAAAAAAACTAATCAATTCATGGTCTGAATATTTAAATTGTATTGAAAAAAAAAAACGATGCATCTAGTGGTTGCAGGCAGCTACGGTTCTCAACGATATTCAAAAAGATCAGCTCGCGTAATATGCACACAAACTTTTTCGAGCTTCGCCCAAGATACGGCCTACTGAGAGATTCCTTACAAGTCCTTAATTGCTCTGGTCTACATCTTGCTTTACAAGAGATGAATACATTTTTTAGAGTTTGGGATATTTCTTCATTTGCGCTTTGCTTTCTCTCCTCTCTTTCACGATCTCATTTTGACTCTTTATTGAAATTGAAAATAAACAATATAAATATAACTATTTTCCTTAAGATATACTTCTCAGTAGCAAACAAATAGTTTCCCCCGTGTACTTTCGAGAGAATATTAAAGATTTGAATATAACGTCATATAAGAGTTTATATGAATTCTTCATTTCCAAGGCAAACTTTGATTAGCGAAAACTTGAAATCGACTAGTGATACAAACTTCAATTGTCTTTTAAAATAAAGTTCATGGAATTCTTCAAAAATAATGCAATCAGGTATTTGTCTTCAAAATCTCGCCTTAATGGTTTAAATCGGCTTTGAAGTCTGAATGTTCATTTACTGAAATTGGGCCAGTCAGCGATCGTGTATACGTATGCTTATCCGTATGAAATAAAACCTGTGGTATGCGCTTGATGTATTTCATCTTGTCTTCAAATCAAACGTTTGGTGATATTACATTTTTCGCCACATATGCAGTAACCTTATTCGGCAGATTAATCAACACAAATATCTCTTCTGTTTTTTTTTTCAAAACTAATCAATTTATAGTCTGAGTTTTTAAATTGTATAAAAAAAAAACGATGCATCTAGTGGCTGCAGGCAGCTACGGTTCTCAACGATATTCAAAAAGATCAGCTCGCGTAATATGCACACAAACTTTTTCGAGCTTCGCCCAAGATACGGCCTACTGAGAGATTCCTTACAATCCTTAATTGCTCTCGTCTACATCTTGCTTTACAAGAGATGAATACATTTTTTTTAGAGTTTGGGATATTTCTTCATTTGCGCTTTGCTTTCTCTCCTCTCTTTCACGATCTCAGGTTGACTCTTTTATTGAGAAATTGAAAATTAAATCAATAAAATATAACTATTTTCCTTAAGATATACTTCTCAGTAGCAAACAAATAGTTTCCCGTTTGTACTTTCGAGAGAATATTAAAGATTTGAATATAACGTCATATAAGAGTTTATATGAATTCTTCATTTCCAAGGCAAACTTTGATTAGCGATAACTTGAAATCCACTTCTGCTACAAACTTCAATTGTCTTTTAAAATAAAGTTCATGAATTCTTCAAAAATAATGCAATCAGGTATTTGTCTTCAAAATCTCGCCTTAATGGTTTAAATCGGCTTTGAAGTCTGAATGTTCATTTACTGAAATTGGGCCAGTCAGCGATCGTGTATACGTATGCTTATCCGTATGAAATAAAACCTGTGGTATGCGCTTGATGTATTTCATCTTGTCTTCAAATCAAACGTTGGTGATATTACATTTTTCGCCACATATGCAGTAACCTTATTCGGCAGATTAATCAACACAAATATCTCTTCTGTTTTTTTTTTTCAAAAAAACTAATCAATTCATGTCTGAATTTTTAAATTGTATTGAAAAAAAAAACGATGCATCTAGTGCTGCAGCAGCTACTGTTCTCAACGATATTCAAAAAGATCAGCTCGTGTAATATGCACACAAACTTTTTCGCACGCCCCCAAGATACGGCCTACTGAGAGATTCCTTACAAGTCCTTAATTGCTCTGGTCTACATCTTGCTTTACAAGAGATGAATACATTTTTTAGAGTTTGGGATATTTCTTCATTTGCGCTTTGCTTTCTCTCCTCTCTTTCACGATCTCAGGTTGACTCTTTTATTGAGAAATTGAAAATTAAATCAATATAAATATAACTATTTTCCTTAAGATATACTTCTCAGTAGCAAACAAATTGTTTCCCGTTTGTACTTTCGAGAGAATATTAAAGATTTGAATATAACGTCATATAAGAGTTATATGAATTCTTCATTTCCAAGGCAAACTTTGATAAGCGATAACTTGAAATCCACTTGTGCTACAAACTTCAATGTCTTTTAAAATAAAGTTCATGGAATTCTTCAAAAATAATGCAATCAGGTATTTGTCTTCAAAATCTCGCCTTAATGGTTTAAATCGGCTTTGAAGTCTGAATGTTCATTTACTGAAATTGGGCCAGTCAGCGATCGTGTATACGTATGCTTATCCGTATGAAATAAAACCTGTATGCGCTTGATGTATTTCATCTTGTCTTCAAATCAAACGTTTGGTGATATTACATTTTTCGCCACATATGCAGTAACCTTATTCGGCAGATTAATCAACACAAATATCTCTTCTGTTTTTTTTCAAAACTAATCAATTCATGGTCTAATTTTTAAATTGTATTGAAAAAAAAAACGATGCATCTAGTGGCTGCAGGCAGCTACGGTTCTCAACGATATTCAAAAAGATCAGCTCGCGTAATATGCACACAAACTTTTTCGAGCTTCGCCCAAGATACGGCCTACTGAGAGATTCCTTACAAGTCCTTAATTACTCTGGTCTACATCTTGCTTTACAAGAGATGAATACATTTTTTTAAGAGTTTGGGATATTTCTTCATTTGCGCTTTGCTTTCTCTCCTCTCTTTCACGATCTCAGGTTGACTCTTTTATTGAGAAATTGAAAATTAAATCAATATAAATATAACTATTTTCCTTAAGATATACTTCTCAGTAGCAAACAAATGGTTCCCGTTTGTACTTTCGAGAGAATATTAAAGATTTGAATATAACGTCATATAAGAGTTTATATGATTTTTTTAATTCCAAGGCAAACTTTGATTAGCGAAAACTTGAAATCGACTATGATACAAACTTCAATTGTCTTTTAAAATAAAGTTCATGGAATTCTTCAAAAATAATGCAATCAGGTATTTGTCTTCAAAATCTCGCCTTAATGGTTTAAATCGGCTTTGAAGTCTGAATGTTCATTTACTGAAATTGGGCCAGTCAGCGATCGTGTATACGTATGCTTATCCGTATGAAATAAAACCTGTGGTATGCGCTTGATGTATTTCATCTTGTCTTCAAATCAAACGTTTGGTGATATTACATTTTCGCCACATATGCAGTAACCTTATTCGCTATTAATCAACACAAATATCTCTTCTGTTTTTTTTTCAAAAAAACTAATCAATTCATGGTCTGAATTTTTAAATTGTATTGAAAAAAAAAACGATGCATCTAGTGGCTGCAGGCAGCTACGGTTCTCAACGATATTCAAAAGATCAGCTCCGTAATATGCACACAAACTTTTTCGAGCTTCGCCCAAGATACGGCCTACTGAGAGATTCCTTACAAGTCCTTAATTGCTCTGGTCTACATCTTGCTTTACAAGAGATGAATACATTTTTTTTAGAGTTTGGGATATTTCTTCATTTGCGCTTTGCTTTCTCTCCTCTCTTTCACGATCTCATTTGACTCTTTTATTGAAAATTGAAAATTAAATCATATAAATATAACTATTTTCCTTAAGATATATACTTCTCAGTAGCAAACAAATAGTTTCCCGTTGTACTTTCGAGAGAATATTAAAGATTTGAATATAACGTCATATAAGAGTTTATATGATTTTTTCATTCCAAGGCAAACTTTGATTAGCGATAACTTGAAATCCACTAGTGCTACAAACTTCAATTGTCTTTTAAAATAAAGTTCATGGAATTCTTCAAAAATAATGCAATCAGGTATTTGTCTTCAAAATCTCGCCTTAATGGTTTAAATCGGCTTTGAAGTCTGAATGTTCATTTACTGAAATTAGGCCAGTCAGCGATCGTGTATACGTATGCTTATCCGTATGAAATAAAACCTGTGGTATGCGCTTGATGTATTTCATCTTGTCTTCAAATCAAACGTTTGGTGATATTACATTTTTCGCCACATATGCAGTAACCTTATTCGGCAGATTAATCAACACAAATATCTCTTCTGTTTTTTTTTTCAAAACTAATCAATTCATGGTCTGAATTTTTAAATTGTATTGAAAAAAAAAAACGATGCATCTAGTGGTTGCAGGCAGCTACGGTTCTCAACGATATTCAAAAAGATCAGCTCGCGTAATATGCACACAAACTTTTTCGAGCTTCGCCAAGATACGGCGTACTGAGAGATTCCTTACAAGTCCTTAATTGCTCTGGTCTACATCTTGCTTTACAAGAGATGAATACATTTTTTTTAGAGTTTGGGATATTTCTTCATTTGCGCTTTGCTTTCTCTCCTCTCTTTCACGATCTCAGGTTGACTCTTTTATTGAGAAATTGAAAATTAAATCAATATAAATATAACTATTTTCCTTAAGATATACTTCTCAGTAGCAAACAAATAGTTTCCCGTTTGTACTTTCGAGAGAATATTAAAGATTTGAATATAACGTCATATAAGAGTTTATATGAATTCTTCATTTCCAAGGCAAACTTTGATTAGCGATAACTTGAAATCCACTTGTGCTACAAACTTCAATTGTCTTTTAAATAAAGTTCATGGAATTCTTCAAAAATAATGCAATCAGGTATTTGTCTTCAAAATCTCGCCTTAATGGTTTAAATCGGCTTTGAAGTCTGAATGTTCATTTACTGAAATTGGGCCAGTCAGCGATCGTGTATACGTATGCTTATCCGTATGAAATAAACCTGTGGTATGCGCTTGATGTATTTCATCTTGTCTTCAAATCAAACGTTTGGTGATATTACATTTTCGCCACATATGCAGTAACCTTATTCGGCAGATTAATCAACACAAATATCTCTTCTGTTTTTTTTTTTCAAAAAAACTAATCAATTCATGGTCTGAATTTTTAAATTGTATTGAAAAAAAAACGATGCATCTAGTGGTTGCAGGCAGCTACGGTTCTCAACGATATTCAAAAAGATCAGCTCGCGTAATATGCACACAAACTTTTTCGAGCTTCGCCCAAGATACGGCCTACTGAGAGATTCCTTACAAGTCCTTAATTCTCTGGTCTACATCTTGCTTTACAAGAGATGAATACATTTTTTTAGAGTTTGGGATATTTCTTCATTTGCGCTTTGCTTTCTCCTCTCTTTCACGATCTCAGGTTGACTCCTTTATTGAGAAATTAAAAATTAAATCAATATAAATATAACTATTTTCCTTAAGATATACTTCGCAGTAGCAAACAATTGGTTTCCCGTTTGTCATTCGAGAGAATATTAAAGATTTGAATATAACGTCATACAAGAGTTTATATGAATTCTTTATTTCCAAGGCAAACTTTGATTAGCGATAACTTGAAATCCACTAGTGCTACAAACTTCAATTGTCTTTTAAAATAAAGTTCATGGAATTCTTCAAAAATAATGCAATCAGGTATTTGTCTTCAAAATCTCGCCTTAATGGTTAAATCGGCTTTGAAGTCTGAATGTTCATTTACTGAAATTGGGCCAGTCAGCGATCGTGTATACGTATGCTTATCCGTATGAAATAAAACCTGTGGTATGCGCTTGATGTATTTCATCTTGTCTTCAAATCAAACGTTTGGTGATATTACATTTTCGCCACATATGCAGTAACCTTATTCGGCAGATTAATCAACACAAATATCTCTTCTGTTTTTATTCAAAACTAATCAATTCATGGTCTGAATTTTTAAATTGTATTGAAAAAAAAACGATGCATCTAGTGGTTGCAGGCAGCTACGGTTCTCAACGATATTCAAAAAGATCAGCTCGCGTAATATGCACACAAACTTTTTCGAGCTTCGCCCAAGATACGGCCTACTGAGAGATTCCTTACAAGTCCTTAATTGCTCTGGTCTACATCTTGCTTTACAAGAGATGAATACATTTTTTTTAGAGTTTGGGATATTTCTTCATTTGCGCTTTGCTTTCTCTCCTCTCTTTCACGATCTCAGGTTGACTCTTTTATTGAGAAATTGAAAATTAAATCAATATAAATATAACTATTTTCCTTAAGATATACTTCTCAGTAGCAAACAAATAGTTTCCCGTTTGTACTTTCGAGAGAATATTAAAGATTTGAATATAACGTCATATAAGAGTTTATATGAATTTTTCATTTCCAAGGCAAACTTTGATTAGCGATAACTTGAAATCCACTTCTGCTACAAACTTCAATTGTCTTTTAAAATAAAGTTCATGGAATTCTTCAAAAATAATGCAATCAGGTATTTGTCTTCAAAATCTCGCCTTAATGGTTTAAATCGGCTTTGAAGTCTGAATGTTCATTTACTGAAATGGGCCAGTCAGCGATCGTGTATACGTATGCTTATCCGTATGAAATAAAACCTGTGGTATGCGCTTGATGTATTTCATCTTGTCTTCAAATCAAACGTTTGGTGATATTACATTTTTCGCCACATATGCAGTAACCTTATTCGGCAGATTAATCAACACAAATATCTCTTCTGTTTTTTTTTTCAAAACTAATCAATTCATGGTCTGAATTTTTAAATTGTATTGAAAAAAAAAACGATGCATCTAGTGGCTGCAGGCAGCTACGGTTCTCAACGATATTCAAAAAGATCAGCTCGCGTAATATGCACACAAACTTTTTCGAGCTTCGCCCAAGATACGGCCTACTGAGAGATTCCTTACAAGTCCTTAATTGCTCTGGTCTACATCTTGCTTTACAAGAGATGAATACATTTTTTTTAGAGTTTGGGATATTTCTTCATTTGCGCTTTGCTTTCTCTCCTCTCTTTCACGATCTCAGGTTGACTCTTTTATTGAGAAATTGAAAATTAAATCAATAGAAATATAACTATT